>NW_024067180.1:0-102856 GCF_015039405.1 Cantharellus anzutake
CATCGACTTCTTGGCTTACTTCAATCGAATTCGATCATTGCCGATGAGGGACTCAATAAGGAAGTCTGCGCCGGGGATCACATTTGATAGGTAGGAGGCCTGCATATACTTTTCACGCACATGAGACTGACCGACTTCCCAGATTCGTACGAGCATGCGTCACCGTGAAGACGTTAACGGAGGCATTCCAACGGTAAGAACATACCGCCGCTTCATCGTTATGCAACTCACCGGCTACTCCCAACTTTCTAGACTGGACACAGATCGAGATGGATGGATAACGATCAACTATGAAACGTTTTTGGCGACTATTCTCAGTGCACCTTGACCAATGTGCGGCATTTTTCCTTGAACAGTGTCGATGGTTTTATGTAACTAGTATTCTGTTGGCAGGATGTATAGGGATACATGTACTCTGATGTAATAGTTTGATTCACGTTCTTGCTAATTGTATGAAACGCTACCTAGTCGAAGTTACATTAATTAATACCGCTGCGGTCATTGTTCGCCAGCTAGGTACACCGGGAATGGCTGCGTGGAGTGCACGTCATTGCTTCTCGAGTTTTGGCTGGTGACTTGGTCACAGGCGGGAGGGGCGTGCACTGTGGGAAGTAAAAAACCATTTTTGGTCTGGTTTTTGACCATTTACCATTGTTTTCGTGATATTTTTTTCATTGTAAATTACAATATACGTTTCACGATGCTAAATACCAGACTCTTCCCTGCGTAAATTACCACTCAATTCATAGTATTCGAGCTGCGATGTATTGTACAAAGGTCAGAGGTATGGACGGCCGGAGTTCGGTTAGTCATCGTCGTCGATTGACCTTGCGAGCTCGCAACTGCGATCGATGATGGCCCAACGATGGGAATGCGTACGTACCATAGGGAAATCGGCCACATACTGAAGAGACCGAAGCAAGAGCGATAATTTGAGTGTAGTAAAAGAGGTCGGTGCCAAGGCAGCATCCATGTAAGCACCGCTATCTGAGACAAGGTCAACGAGGTGACGCATGTTCTCACAAGCGACGTTTTGTGACGTGCTCGGGGATTTGAGTCCACAGCTACTTCAGCTCAATAGTGAGAGCCATGAAATTCAAACACTCCTACCCAGACGAAGGATAAGTTCCTAATTTCAGTTCGTCGTTTTTGGGCCCACATTGTGGAAACTTTGTCACCTCCCCGACAATGCGTGATTTCCCTAGCGAGGCATAACCAAGAGCTCGATTATATGTTGGTACGGCTTGTTGTAGACATTAGTAAACTAGATCGCGACTTTGCGATGGGTGGAATTGTCAGGAATGTTTCTTGTCGCGAGGAGCCCCAAGTATGGAAGCTGGCACTTAAAGATGTAAGGGTAGGTGGGCAGAGACTGTGGCGCTTAGACTGAAATCGGACTAAGTTGTTCTCGGCAGTTTCCATTCCACTCAGTGCCTTATCCTCTCCACCATACCATACACGTTCTGCAACCTGCTCATTCCTCCCAATTTGACTATCCTTTCGCTATGCAACTAGCTACTCTTCTCAGAAGTGGCAAGTACTTATGAATATGGACACTCGGCATGCTGCCTCACTGACAGCGATGCCATGAATGGCTTCCATCTGGACGTGTTTCAACGCGTCTTTACGCGTCTTTACTCATTGGTGAATGAGAAATAGCATTTATTTATTTTAGAAAATCGTCAGCCTCTCACAGCAAACAGGAATCTATGTTACCAAGGGTCACACCTGTGGTAGAAAAGCCTGTGCATCTGCTTAGGGCGTAGTTTGGCCCCATGTGCGCTCATTAGTTTATCTCCCAACTACCTCTTCCCCACTGCTGGCTTGCTAAATTTCCCCCTGTGCTAGTAACCAAAAACGCGACTGGAATTCGAAGCGATGATAATGACCAAGCCCCGATGACAACCACCTCTACTAGTACCGCGAAAAAGAACCCCGTGGCCGTCACTATGATGGCCCCACAACAGAAGAAAGTCTGAATCGATTAACCTGGCCCACTCAGAAGGAAAGACCGCCTCGCGAAGCTGTGCGCAAGGGTTGAAGTTCACTTATGGTATCTTCTACCGTCTTATTCACAGCCCGAGACTTCCTCCACTTTCATTAGGTTATGCTCTGTCAAATCAACCTCATCAAAATCGAATCGATGCTCGACTTTTATGCTACCCGTCTCTTGCTCGCACTCAACTCCGTACTTTTCTTGTGAGCCCAAGGCTTCAATCCTGCGTTATGCTTTCCGGATCGGCTCTTCTTCGTTACTCCTCGAATTGACCTTTCTGTCTTTTGTTCACCTCAACTCAGTTCATTTCCTCACTTGCAATGACTGCTATCCACCGCAACGTAACCTAGAGTCTCCGCTGTATATCGCCATAAATGTAGTTGTAAATAACCACGTTTTTCACCAAATTAACAATATTGTAAATGATGAAATCCGACTGGTAAATTACAAAATGCACCCTTGTAAATTGACCGTTTACAATCGTTATCGTGGTGGAGAATCATTAAAAAACAGGTCATCTACCTCCTTTAACGTGGTAAAAGAATCCTGGTAAAATGCAATGGACCACATTGTAAAACACAGTTTTAATCATGTTAAAAATGAGTGTATTATACAATGGTTAAGATGATCTTTTACGCATCACTAATTCCCTCTGTGCGTGGCTTTCGATCCGCTTTGGGGTATATTCATTCTCTCGGGCGCAGTGTTCGTCAATACTTAATGTCGAGGAACAAGTACTATGCTAATCATGCCACGATTAGCCATCATGCATGCACGCCATCTGCTCTTTTGCAGTTCCATTGACACAACATCTCCAAATTGTTTGCACAAAACTTCCAGACGTTTAGAAACGTAAGTACAAGCGTAGAATTAGATTATTACTTGCTCGCTGGTTCGTAATAATTCGTGCTCTCTCGTGGGGTATCCTAGAATTTTTGGTCAAACAGAACAATACGATCGCGAAATCCAAACGACAGCCACCGCCGCCGCCGCATACCTCACCATGACACGACTTTGCCCAACTCTCACCCACCACCGCCAAAAAAACCACTGCCATTACACGCTGCTTCAATGCGCACGTAAAAAAAAGACCAAATTTCAGAGTCAACACTTATGGTGACAGAGCAACTCTTCCAATCGGCCGGAAGCGCCACGGTACCGAGTCCTCACCCCAGCTGAGAACAAGTCTTCTCCTTCCATACTCCCTCTCAACCTCTGTGAGCGACGCCGGAATGAGGTGGTGTCTAGTATTCCATGATTCGTCGTTCAACTGTATTGTCATCACTCCAGGCGATCCTGTTGCTACGTCTGCGACCATAGCTGACGTTGAGTCACTGGCACTGACGCTGGGTGTCGACGCGGATTTGTGCGAGAAACTATCATTACGGTGATCCATTCGCTGGAAGAGTGAACGGACAGAATCGCACAAGCGTCCTAAATCGTGCACCTTGGCTGCGTTGAGGAGGTATAGGAACTTGAGATTAGGGTGAACTGGGGTGGTATGAAGCTGTGGAGGTTGAGTATTGGCTGACGACTCTTCTGTTGTGCTGGATTCGGGTTGAAGTTCTGGCAACGGCTCGGATGGATGGGATTCGGGTTGAGGTTGAGGTTGAGGCTGTGTGAGAAGGGATAGAAGTGTTCCCGTCTGAGGACCTCCGCCGCATCCAAACTCCTCGATAGTGGGATGGGCATGGAGGAATGCCGTCATAGCTTCTGCCGAGAACACGCGTTTAGACAACCATAGGGAAGTGAGACGAGGAAAACGTGAACTAGTGCCTAGCGAAGTCTCCGCCCATTGAATATCTGAGGCTCTTGATGCAATGCAAAGATATCTGAGGTTCGGGAGCTCCATTCGCCAAAGAACGCTTCTCTCTGGGTCGCTAACTTCGGGAACGTCGATGTCAAGGATCTCTATGCTTTTTGAAATGAACGGCGGGAGGGGTTCGGTCACTACCTCGTCCTCCGAGATACGCTGCTTCCACCGAAGTCGCGTGAGGTTCGTACATCGGGCGATGAGTTCAATCACATCACGAGTGGGGCGAGCAGCCATGTTTTCTAATACCAGAGTGTTGAGTTTGAGCAAAATGGCATCGTCCCATAGTACAGGCAAGGCCCTTCCTATGAGTGATATGCGAATGCTACGGGGGGAGCATTTGGCAGGGTCATACAGGGCTAGAGGCTCCTGGTTGGGGGGCGGATCATCGGTTTCCCCATAGAGAGACGGCAAGCCCCCAAGCCATGCGACTTCGTCCAAAAGAGGCATCGGATGAGTTAGCGGTAGCATTGACCGAATCACCTCGTAGTCAGGGACTTCGAGATAAAGTGAAACGCAACGTTTTAAATGCGGGGCGAGTGACTGCATCCACGATTGAAACGTTGGGCGCTCCACTGCATGAAGTGATTGTAAATTTTGATTGTGAGTCGTAATTGAGCATCCTTGGCGCGGACGAGATATGCATGCGTTCGTGGGTCGAACTTATCCGGCTTAATGATGATCCGCGTCCAAAGCGCTGGTGTATCCAATGCAACTGCTCTCCAATGATAGCATGTGGCCGTAATGGAATCTAAAGTCCTAAATTCTGCTTCCAAATCATCGGGTTCGGTGTATTTGCTTGCAGTGCCGAATATCTTCCCCATTAAGTTCTCGGGAAGTCGGCAGCTTGGGTTTCGCTTGTTGATCAAACGATTTTTTCCGGCGTTTGCAACTGACAATTCGATTTCGATTGCTTCCAATGTGTCGCGAATAAGTTTGAACTCCGAGTTCAGAGAGTAGATACGAGCGTCCCATTGCCCCTCCCCTGATACGCTGAATCGGTCAAGTGAGAAAATATATTGGGTGATGATGAGAGGGGCCGAGGCTCACGGGTCATTGGCGAGCTGGTTGGTCAACTGCTTGACGGAGGCGGTGCTTCGCGCAGTGCGCTCACGCAAGGTGCGAAAAAACAGTTCCCTTTGCTTCCTGTAGGAGAGGATAGTAAGGTACGTGTATCCGCACGGCGCATCACAGAACGTACGAAGCTGATGGATCATGTGTGGACATCAAGGGAAACAGGGAGAGGCGCCCGTAAAGAAGTTTCCAGAAGAAACCGTCCGATGATTTGCTAAAAGATCGGTGGTCTTTCTTACGTTGGCCCCTGGAAATGAGATGCTTGACCGAGAGCCTTTGGCAACGCAGTGGCTAGGCTCCGAAGTTAGAGTATCGGGAAGTGGAGACCGCGGACCGTGAGAAGAACTCCGCATCACGTGGAGAAAATGTTAACTAATTCTGGAAGAACTATGTATGTCCTGTTGACACAAGTACTTCAAATTGCGAAGTCCGGGGTAAGAATGACAGGTAAGAATAATAAATAATATGCAGCCTTGTGAGGACGCAAACACGCCCTTCGCAAAACGGCTCATAAACGGTGCCTCCTCTCCCTCCTAGCGAACTCTGCGAACCTCTTGGGAGGTACTCCCATTACAAACAGCTCTGCAGTCTTGCTACTCTCCCTGAGATTAGCGGCATCTGGGTTGTTCTGCTCATTGGTAGCGTCCTTGATGAGCTGCTTCGTCTCCACTACGCCCCGTGGATCGAGTGGATCGAGGAGGTCCAGAAGGTATTCACGGACCTGCCGATGGAGATCAAGCGTTCTCTCTGCTAAAGTGGCGGACTTGGGGAGCCCAGCTGAGGGAGGGAAGATTTTACTGGCGAATTGAGCAACATAGAAGTTAGGGGGCAGAAGAGAATCAGTCAAGGATCAGACGCACTTGACGAATCCAACTGCGAGTAAGTCTTCAGCGGATTGCTTCTTACCCCACACTAGGGCTTCTGTTGCCTTTGCAAAACCCATTCGGCGCGGAAATGTGACACTCGTACCTACTTCTGGCACAAGCCCAAGGGCTTGTATAGAACCACCGTTGAAATTTGATCTAGGCATTTTCTCGCCAGGAGAGTGGATTTCAAGATAACATACATACCCGTAAACGGTACGGCCAACCATGCACCTGGAGCTGAATAAATAAAATCGAAATGCCCAAGAAATCCTGAGGCCCAGGCACGAGGATGCGCGAATTTGATTCGCAAATGAATATGATAAGAGTTTGACGTAACGTTTCAATGGAACACGCGGCTTACCAGCAACAACGCCCATGACAGGTCCATTAAGCACGGCTACAAGAATCTTCCTGTGCACGTACAGCTGAGCACGCAGTCAGTGGGAGACATATGCTATCAGGGATGTCACATACTAGGCGAGAGATGTCCGTCACTTGCGAGTTTAGCGCAACCTGCTGTCGACGAAAACTCTTTGTTCCCTGCTGTTGATTCTTTTTCGCTTCGCTGCTACCGTCTACCCATGTTCCGGCGCTAAAATACCTTCCGTGTGCTTGCAATACTTTACATAAGCAAGATAGAATTAATGATGTGGATGCAGGCAGCATAAATTCCAGACACTTACGAGTAACGACAGTATCAGCGTGCTCATTGGCAGCGACGAGGGCATCTGCAAGCGCATCGTAAGCTGGAGAGTTTAATGTGTTCAGTTTCTCTGGTCGGTTCAGAGTGATGGTCGCAATAGGACCATCAAAGTGAACGAGCACTGGTGCTGAGGAGGTCATTCCGAAAGAGAGAGATGCTAAGAGATGAGGTGGTCGAACGGAAAGAGTGATCTTGTTGCATAATCAGGACAGGAGGGCGGATGATAAAACTTGCCCTATTGGCAAGTTCCTTCATCAATGACCGGATTCGGATCGACCAGATTGAATAATCATGCCCGCGTAAGCAACATCAGCCGCAAGGAGCCTGTGCCTGGGAATTCGTGGAGTGGTTTTATGTCAGTTGTCAACCCCTTTAGCCCGGCTCAGCTGAAACTATCTATAAGTGAGAGGTTTCATGATGAAGCACGCTAGTACTACCTCTTCTTCTGATCCCAATAACCCTCCTCACTATCTCAACCGCCATGATCCAGGACGTCGTCCGAGACCAGTGGATCTCCCCAGTCCGATGTCGGTCCCGCGTGGCGGCTTGGCAGATCTCAATCCATCAACGCTAGAAGACGATGACTGGGGATTATCTTCACTCCTCGGTGTGAAACCATCATCGCCGGTCCACATCTCCGCCAGAGCAAGGAAAAGACTTGGCCGTTTGCAACTTCTTTCAGTGTTTGGTGCTCTCTTCCTTATCTGCTTGTGGTTTTATTGGAGACATCCTGCTTCCATTGCGGTGACATTCCCAGATGGATTTGTTATCGTGAGTCCCGCATTTTCCTGCCTGGAGTCCTTGTGTACTTACCCTGTTGTTGATTCGTTCAATCATAGCCGCAAGATTTTCGTCCCAACCCTACCCGCTACGTACAACAAAGACACGTTACTCATCTTCCAACAACTCTTCCGCAATATACTTTCACCTCGCTTACGAGTTGGGCAAATGGGTCATTCGAAATTATCGCAGCAGAGAAAGGTGACGAATCGATTACATTCGAAGTCCTCACGGAGTCCGCCACCATCCAGACTTCGGATCTGCTAAAGTTCGACGATTCTAAAGCCCAAGACCAGGGCGTCGTCGTTGTAAAAGTAAGACAATGTTTGTCGTTCCTTACGATTGCTGTCATGTTAAAACCCCGGTTATGAAGCTCTTAGATAGGGTTATACCTCCTAAAATGTCAAAATGGGTCAAGCTTGTAAGATTTTGGAGTCCCAAGTCCTAACCTTAGTCGACTGTGGGTTAATGAGTTCGCTGCATTTCTAACATATCATTTACAGCATGCCCGTCTAATCCTCCCCACCCACCGAAAGTACGGTAATCTGAAGGTTCAGCTTTCCCCAGAGCTTCCTTACTGGTATCAGATCAAGATGGATGCTCTTGACGTTAGCTCTGACATCAAATTCAACACTGTGGAACTTGCTACCACTCATGGAGATATTGAGATCAGAGTAAGCGTGAACTTCCACGGAAATCTTTTCTCCGCACCGTGCTGCTCGTGATACTAAAATATTCCTTTTGAACCTTCAGGGGTTGACAGCACCAGAAGCCACGATCAAGACCCAGAGAGGTGACGTGCGGTATAAGCCATTGAATGTACCTAAGTTGAAGGTGAAGACTAAGATAGGGTGAGTTTGATTGTAGCGATGATATATCACCGACATCTTATCCGAGCACTTGCTACTTGCTGTCATTTCAGGAGCGTAACTCAACTATAAATCTTGCACCTGACCCTGCAGACTGATTTTACCGGAACAGCTAATTAGGATCTTGCCCCCCCCCCTTGGCATTTCTGGGAGTTCAGGACTTGCCTATTCCAGATGCTCGTGCAATTGTATTAATCGTAATCATCCTTCTGTGGATATCTTCCAGCTGGGACAGTCCCTCATCATAAAATAATGCGTGTAAGCTACACTTCCAATCCAAAATGAACGCTTCCCGCTTGCTTTTTAAGTTGGTGCGCGCTGATTTGTCAGGTGTAGTTATTACATCCGAGGGCCTCATGCATTCGCCACAGCCGTCTCGGATTACTGACAACACACTTGTCGCGACGCATCTTACCACACACACGTACTGATATGAGAGTGTTGTCAAGATACGAATCTATGCGAGATCTTGAGACGCGGCATCGACACGCCACCTGTACCTGAGATTCATGATTACGTGCAGCACGCGCCCAATAGCGCATTGACATCCAAATGAAGACTAGAACGTAACCGGGGCCACACTACTGATGTCCCCGATCGAAGTATATCCAAGATCGAGTCCGACTATGTCCGAAGTTATCGGACCTTCTCTGCAGACCAAACCCTCCTTTTATCAACAAAAACGTTTTGGGGTTCAGGGAATGAAATGAGGAAATTTTGGAATTTGGATCTTTGGCGCATCTCTTCTAGACTGTTACCCAACTTTTAATTACCGGCCGGTGAGTAGACGTACTTACGGTCCATCGATGACTTTTTTTTTTTCAGCGTCAGACCATGATGAGTAAAGAAAACGCAAAAATCCAAGTGTTTGGTTCTGAGGTCGTGCAGTTTGTGTGTGTGTGTGAGTCCGCGCGGTGCAGTAACATGGGAGGGAATTGCATATATATGTATATATACATTGGAAGCATTCGCGATGGACGATCATGAGCGCAGACGGGGATGAGCAGGGGGGGTGGGTAAATGAAAAGCTATACATTTCGCCGACCTGTCTTGAACAATCTGGAAATTAACTTTCAGGTGAAAAAAAAAAATTTGCAACGTGTTCTCGCTTGAGGCACGAGAAGTTCTCCAAATTTTGTCGTCGGAACGCGGGTGAAAGGTTGACTGGCCCCTAACGGGGCAAGGGAGTGTGTGATATAGGGGGTGGGGGGAGGGGGCTTGATTGATTGGAAGTTGGCTGTTTAAGTAGCGGCTGAAGGCAAGTCCCGTTTTTCCAAGACGCTGAAGAGCTGTTATCGCTGTCCTAGCACCCCTCGAAGGGACAAAATGCTAAGAAACGTGCAAGCGAGGTATGCGATTAGGGGTTACATCGGAATGGATGGTGGATAACGGGAATTTTTTTTTTTGGCCTGGTCGAGGTAGCATAAAAAACCCCCTATCAAGGAGCGGAGGCTAGAGGAGTCAATTGGATGCTACGTCCCCATGACGTTATGAGCGCCAGAAAACCTGGGTAAGAGAGTCTTTATGGCTGTGACGTGCACGAGCTGATGGACGACCGGTAGTGATTAAGCAGCAGTCATCACAGACAATGGCAAAAGTGAGGGAGATACCCAGGTGGTGAGGACCCAGAGAAGGGTTCGATATGTAATATTGATGGCGTGAAGCGAGGAGCTTTAATCCCTCAGGAGCATTAGCAAAATGGGGAATGAGTCCATGGAAGATGAGCTGCCGAAGGCAGGACGTTGTCCTTGAGTTGGATGGCGATGGTTGACGTTAGGCGTGGAGCACGTCTAAGCCATCAGTGGCACAGTGAGAGATCAGGTTGTGATAGGAGTATCCAGCGGCGCTTTCGTCTCAGAGCGATTGCTCAACTGAAGACGCAATACCATGATCGGAAAGAATTCTCCGCCATGAACTCCTCACCCAAAGAAGATGAGCACGGAGCTTCGCTGTTCAAGTCATCCACCGCTGATGGGTGGGGGGAAAACGGAGCCACCAAGCGGTTGCACTAATGTGAGCATTAGCGCGGTTTTACAGATATAACACTTTTTTTCACCACGATATTCATTACCGTGGCTAACCATGCGCATGTAGGTTTCATCCTTCCCAATTCTTGGTTTCATCTTCGATATCGATCGATCGGGTCCCTGTTTACGCCTATCCACATGCCTGCTTTGCCCGATGTTCCCAAATAACCAGGACCCGAACCGGCGAATGGGTGCATGGGTGTGTGTGAATCGTCAGAAGGATGATGGGAAGGTTGGGACTGGAAAGAGTAGGGCCTGTTCTGAAATTTTCATGGCGTTGCAAAGGATCGCCAGGGGAAGCTCCGTAGGTATATGAATGGACATAAGCTCATACAGCCTAATATAGATCGATACTTTTGCAGCAATAGCTGATTTCATTTTAGGGCCAATTGTTAACTTCCTAGTTGTATTGTCCAGTGTAGACGCCAGCGTGGGTTCCTTTTTTTTGCGTGTCTTTATGAGCTGAGCGGCTGAGCCCAAAAGTGGATTTGCTCCTGTTGAACCTAAGGATGGCATGGGTCATGTGTGAGGGCCCGGCCGGTGAGACAAGCACAAAGAGGCCGTCGCGTGACGGTCATGACGACAAGGGTAACGTTAAGTGTGACGCTCGGGCAAGAGTTGCAACCCATCGTCCACGATTAGAGGGGGTTCATCGAAGCAAGGATACCCTGATGAGAAAGTGAGGCCCAAACCACGCGTAGAACGCGAGGAAGATTTGCGGCAATCACGATCTTGTTGACCCTTGGCGTCCTTTTCCCCCTGTATTTTCCACTCGGACCCGTCGCAATATGGGGTTCTCGGATGGGTTCTTTTCAAATCTATCCCGAAATGTGGGTATTTCCCTCATCGAAAACTTGCCCAGAAGCAGAAGCAGGGGGGGGACCATGAAGAACGGGAGATTATCCCCCAATTCAATTATAGTATATAAGCACATGAATATATTGGCTCCTTCCAAAAGATCTCCCACCCCGACCTTCAACTGACCCCCCTCCTCTTCATTCTTGAAAGCAAAAACACGACCATCATGCTTTCTCTCCGTCCAGCCGAAATTATTGTTGCACCACCTACTTCCTCTCCCATTGACCCTGGTCTTTCCCCTCCCGTCGTCTCAGTGCGTTCTATCAACTGTCAAGCAACCGAGAAATCTCGTCTGATTTACCTTCGCATAGTTCCCAAACCTCCAAGACTCGCTTGACACTTACGTCAAGTACGTCCGTCAACCCTTCTGATAACTGAGCCGTCGTTCACGGGTGACCGCGCTTTTGGCCCCCACTTCTTTCCGCTGCACGCGGTTTAGTCTTCTTCTCAAAGAGCTAGGCTCTCACCCGGCCGTGAAGCTATTCTGTTCGTTGCCCGACTTTGATGCGTGGGCTGCTGGTACCAGTGAGTGGACCATTTCGACCAAGGACGACCTCTTTGCCATTTCGAGATACTGATTCATTCTGCTCATTTGAAATTTGACACGTAACTTACCCATTACCGTCTTTCGTGTGCTTTCTCTTCGAACGTGCTTGGTGATCAGCATTGGACCATAATGACCTTCACCAACTTCGCGCCAATCTATTCGATTTTCTGCATCAAGTTCAGGATCGTCTTCGGGCTCAAAGTGTGAGTAGTTTGAACCTGTGATTCCTGTTGCACACGAGTAACATGGTCTGACGACTTGCCGCTTTTCACTGATCTTGAAATGGAAACAATGCACCGCTCGGATAACAATGGGCCGTTCCATGCGAACTCTTTTTTTCTACATTCGTCGCTAACGGAAGATCCATGCATCATATCACGTCTCACCCTGCCAAAACGACTCTGCCTTTGCATTAGTACGTGCCATGCCAGCAGGATACCGGCCGGTTTGGACTTCGTGCTTGAAGGAGAAACAGAAGATGGACATTCAAGACAGGTAATGTATCCAAACTTCCTTGTATTCATTCCTCTCGGTTACTCTCACATCGAACCCCTTACCTAAACCCCTCATGCATATCACGTTCTCTTTCCTACACACACCCTATCCCATATGGCCTTCCCGCACTCTTCTTTCATTTTTGATGGTTACTGACGTATTTTTTTTAAACATGCGCTCTACGACACCGAACGAACAATTATGATTACGTTTTTGCGTTGACATTCCAACGCTTCCGGTCCGTTCCTTTTTCGCTAACGGTTTTTACGTAACCACCTCTTTCTGCCTTCTCCATTCCTCGGTGGGCTATTTTAGGTTCAAGGTATTCGTCGCGACGTTAGGTGGATGTCCAACACTTATCCTATCGTGACGAACGGTTCGAGCCGATGCTGCCGAAGTAGTGTAATCAGATTTTTATTGCAAGTTCTCGGAAACGCTTTTTGTTTTTTACTTTTCCTTCAATCGCCCGAATTGTGGACTCGTATTTCATTCCTTTTATTTCCACCCGATTTACATTGCTTGTGGCTCTTGCAATCATCTACATCACCATCCCACGGAGATTGCAGGCGCCCATCTTTCATAGTCCCCTCCCCCTTTTTTCAAATTTTCCGAGCGGTTTTTCTCTTTCTGTACTTATACCTCTCATAGATGCTGGGTGCCTATGGCGGACCCTGCCTTTTCTTGATTCCGATCTTCAAACCTATCATCTCGTCCCTTCATTAGTATGCATCGTATTGTGCCATTCTCTCTTTCTTTCTACATAATATCAAAACGGCTAGTCCCCGTGTTAGTTGCAAGCTGTCATTCAGCCTATTTTGTAGCTTCTTTGACCGCAACCATCGTTTTCGTATCATCCGGGTCATGTCACCACCCGCACCGTGTTTCGTAAAACTTACATGTATTACAGTCAAAGCTTTAGAGAGAGTCAGGTGAACACCCTCCGCGTTGTCACTCCGAGCCGATGTTACCTCGCCTATGTATCTGGCCCGTGACGCACACGCACGATATCGTTCCGAATGTGTCTTTACGCACTTGTGATACCTTCCCAAATACTCACTCGTTCTTTTGCCCATCGCGCGCGATCGGCACATTGAATAAAATGTGATTTTGGGTTGGGTCACCGGGTCTGATGTATGTCGAATTCGGCTCTAAAAAGGGCATGGATGCAGGTAACGTGTTCACCAGTGCGTCTATCGATCGGGTTTTCCGAGATCGCTTGCAAACACGTGTCGTAGTTGTTTTTTTCTCCCCCCTACCCCCTGACTTCGAAGCGAGTGCCATCACTGTAAATGCCTAACTTGGATGAATCGTGGATGTTAGGCCCGTGTTATATAGCTATTGCGAACGGTCCCTAGGATGCATGGTCAACTTTGGGATGTGCTGAGACTGCGAGTGCGCACCGAATAATTTGTTCCAAAATCCTAAACACCGGACACTGTTTCCGAGGTTCTGGTTGGCATTTAGGTAGCCGCCACCTGACCACCATATCGGGTAGTACAGCTGATCGACCCCAAATCTGCGCCGCGATGCATGATGAGCGTAGATGTGTTGTTGTTGCACGTATGGGACCCGTTACGGTAGTTTCGCTGATGGGTCAGACGACACAGGCCAGACTTGGTACTACGTACCCGTCCGTACCGGAACAGAACGGGGTGGAGGGATGAGATGCCTGGATGCTGAATGACGAAGCGAGCAGGTCACGCCTCGTATGCGATAGGGCATGCACAGGTCGAATTTGCACAACGTAGGCGCCAATTGAAGAAACACAATGACATGCGCTAGTACCATACCGCCACATACAACACAGGGGTTTTGCACACGTTGCGTTACCACTCTGCGTAGGAGTCATGCGCAGATGCTTCATATCTGCAGCCACTGTTGACACGTCACAGCGATCCGTCTCGTTAGTGGTACCAATTTGACCGTAGGTTCGTATGAATCTTGTCGGTGCTGGAAAACACCGCGAAACACGAAGGTCGTCATGGAAGGAGCAGGCTCAAGAAGGACCCATGCATGAGGGCTTAATTACCGACCATGCGATGCGTTCTCGTGTAGCTATGGGAATAGCTCGCACAGATCTCTCTGACTTTTGTTGTTGTAGCCGCGCGCAAAAGTACTGCTTAGCGGGCGATAAGCCGCCATCAATTGTTGGCTAAAGACGTTGGAGTTGATAGAGTTGTTCAACACAGAGTATTGATAAATGGTGTTGAATAAACCCCACACGCAATATTCGATCATGGAGGGGCGGTGATGCATGGGTTCCATCACATTGTTGTCGGGTTGAGTCATGATCATTGCTATTGACATTTCACTTGACCCACGAACAAGGAAGCCAAGGAAATGCATGGGCGATAATTCGAAAAGAACCCCTGATATAAAAAAAAAGGCTCAACCGTTTCAAGGTCCCTTGGCGAACAAGGCACCAAAGCCATCATAGCATGATGATTCATTAATGCTGCCCAATGTCGCTCGACCATCGAGACTACCGAGTCAGGATATGCAGTGCGCGTTACGTGGGGGGTTCTGATCAGCATAGGCGGTTGGGAAGATAGGACGAAAAACAAGTTGCACCGCCTCTTATGACATGAGACCTTCTAGCTCTGCCGAATAGGGAGGCTGTGATGAGTGCCTTTTCGTGGCAAAAACCTAACAATGGCATCTTTGAGGCCCAGCCCCTTTGAATCCGCATACGCAACGTACGCATCTCCAGTAACGAAGCGACGTGTCGACCGTTGAAAGGGTCAAGTACATACAAGTACATACAAGTACATAGTAATTGGTTCTCGGGTTGTCGTGTGAGAAAATGATGGCTCTTACCGAAAGAGGCGCCGTTCACTTTTGTTCAAAAGCCACGGTTTGCATGACGATGGAGAAGTCTATATTTGGCATTCTTTCACATAGGCCAGCTGGCAAAAAACCAACCCCGCGCTTGTGCTCTTGACAATGAGTGCCTCCAGGTCATTCGCTGTCCATCAAGAAAGCCTCGAAGCATGCTCAGGAAGGCCAGGACGTGCCGGAGTTCCCCTCGTTGAACGAGCGCAGCGCTTTGGCGCGCGCACTCTCGATTTGGCAAACTTCCAATTATGTATGATCAGCCGCATTGGAAACAAAGCTATGCTGCATGCATTCCAAACGAAACTATTTAGTATTATACACTCTGGTCAAATTCTTCCTCTCGCCTCTCTCGAGTCTCATCTTTCGTTCCTTTCTCCTGGTGCGATTTGAGAGCGAGAGATGGGGAAGCCTTATGACTTCAGCAAGAATTTCAACATTCGGGCTGGCATCCTGGTGAGTTTGGACTTGTGACCTGTCTCCTCCTTCTCCTGCTTTTCATCTTTCTGACCCATAACCCTTTGCGCGTCATCTTACATAGGGTATCTTTGCTGCAGCGTTGTTATCCTACGTTCTTTCGTCTGGGCTATTGATTTATTCTCTCGTACGTAACAACCGATACTTGCTGCCAGTGGTACGCGCCGGAAGCTTACATGGAAACGCAGAGACGTGCATGGCAGATATACCGCGGTAATGAAAGGGGGGAATCACCCTTACAAGCCGTATCGATTCTATTCCTGTTCGCTGTCTTTTCGGATATGGTGTAAGTCTTAGAGGATCTCGCTCTCTTTTCCGTCAGTTCCTCGAAAAGGGAGAGATGTAGTGTTGACTTTCATCCCCTTAGACAATCTTTTGCCAATATATTGTCCGCCCGTTGGGCCTTCAATGGAAAAGTCACTGAGGGATCTTACTGCAATGCCCAGGCTATACTGAAGCAAGTAGGAAACGACGGTGTTGGTGAGTTTTTCCCTGACCACTCCAAGCTCCCGACCTGTCCTCGGAGTCTCTCTGATTCATTCTTTTTCCCTCCCAATTGTGATCAGCATGCTTCACCATTGCGATTGCCGTTTTAACATTTCTGCAAGTCATGTCCCCGAATGCACTCGGCCGGTATGGTGCCAAATACTTTGTGATTGGGGCGATTGCAAGCACCGTCTTGTTCATATTCCTCATCATTACTGTACCGGCTACTATCGATCACCCTTACTACGGAAACACCGAGTACGTACCTGTCCCCCCTCCCCTCCTTATGCTCTACTATCCATTACTGAATCCTAAACGCCTAAAGTCTCTGGTGCTGGATTTTGAAGGCCGGACAATCGACTCGCAGGTTACGTATCGGTCGGTATCATCCTTTTAGTACCCGTTTTCACAGCCAAGCTAATGAAGTTTGCGGCTGCAGCAAGCGAGTACGCAGTTATGTGGCTGGCAGTGGTTTTGTCAGCGATCCTTTACGGGACCATCGTGATCAATTGGCTCCTTGATGCCGTCGACAGTCAGCTGCGGCGTGATGCAGTCAAGATGCTGTGGTATCCAATAAGTGAGAAATAAACTACTATCCTTCAGCGATCATCTCTCTGACCATCTTTTTTCCATCCAATATATAGCTTACACCGTCGTTGTAGCTCCACAATCAATCGTCCGATTCCTCCAATTCAACAATTATAACCCACCCCACGGCATCGTCATTCTCACTTCAGTTCTCTTCACATCAGGAGGCACTTTCAACGTTATCCTCTGGCTCTGGACAGGGAGGCGCTTCGGCTTCTCCCCACAACGAAACACCATCATCACCACTACCACTACCACATCCGAGCCACCTGTTACTACTCCTGCTCCCACTGCTACTGCCTCGCCTCCCTTCCTCTCCCCCAACAGGACTGGCGATTCGTTTTTGCATCCTCGAGATAACGGACGTGCTTTTATGAATGGAGGAGCAGGAGGAAATGGGGTTTTCCCGTCTGAGTATCAACACGTTCGACATGAGAGAAGCATTTCGGATATGGATGAATTGACCCCGACATACGTCCATAACAGTTACACCTATGATGCTTACGCCAATAACGGACCACCACCTCCGACGACGACGTACCACTAAAGAGAAAGCGTTTTAACTTTTTTTTTCTTCGTGTTCTTTATTGCTTGGGAGGCCCAGATTTTTCACGATTTCAGTACTTCACGTAGCTTGTTAGCCCCTGTTTTTTTGGTCATGTATGTCCCGGCATCATTGGGTTATATATTTATCCTGACTGGACGAGTGACTCTAACAATGGTTGCGACAGGCACTGGACAACATGCAAACTCCCTGGCAACACGGCACCTTTGTAATGATCTAGCGTTTGCACGTCAAATCGCGAGTGCATTACATAATGTTTGATGGGTCGAGAATGACCAGACGCATGTACTGGGTCAATACATAATAGAACAGAAAATGCAGTATTACAGAATTCATGGGGTTGGGGGAGAAATGCGTAAGTGCTTATAACGTCCATTTATGTGGTATCAAAGCCAAGAAGAACAAGAGGAACCCTCACGGGACAAATGCAACCCAAAAAGCGATAAAAGTATGCCCAGCTCTGAGAGGGGAGAAAGAGCGGATGAACGAAATTGAGAACATCGAGGATGACAGTTGGGGAAACGAGGCTAATTAGGATCAGAGTACACATGCTTATGAAGTGATGATAGCGGGTTCATTCTCGGGAGAACCTACTTGACGAAGCATGAATCATTGACTCATCGAATCGAGTACTTCGACTGATTGCAGAAGTGGAAGGTGTGCTCCAAGACCTGAACGATGTTGCTGGACCTTTTCCCTTGAATCTCCGTGTGCCCCTTTCCACATCTCGAAGTTCCATTGAATCACTGCCACTCGTGACAGATGAATGCGCATGCGATGAATCGAACCATCGGGTACTTGGACTCCATCCGAGTCGGGAACTGGGCGAAGAGCGATAGCCGCTCTGGCGTTCTACATTCTTCCCTTTTGAATGGTTCGCAACCTTTCCAGTGCCTTCGGGAGCTGATCTTGAATCTCGTGTACTGGAGATAGATATTTGACTGAGCGGAGGCTACGGTTATTCAAAGTGAATATTACAGTAATGCTGGTTTGCTCTGTAGACATACAGTAGGTGGTCCTGGTGGAAAGTAATTTAGTGGCTGGACTCTGGGCGGAGCGTAAGAAACCGTCGTTCTCGGAACAATGTTATGGGCGGGGGGCGTCGGACGGAAATGAAGGCTGTTGCACAATATTGAGAAATTGAAGTCGGGGTGATGCGTGGCTGACCTCGTTAATAACACGAAACTATAAACTGAGAGACGTTCGGTTCTGTAGCCCCGCTAAGTGGGAGCAAGAAAACTCACGTCCGGCGTATGTTGAGCCAAGCATCAAAAGAGGGTACGTAATATGATGGAAGGTGATCTTCGATACAGGTGAGATGAGCGGAAGGTCAACGCGACGGAACAAACAAAACGCACTCCAAGAACCGTGAGCGAAAAGGCACTGCATGGATTTCAGAACGGCGATCAGTGTAGTGACCACTAGCACCCCATAACAACAGAAACGCACCTTGTGATAACACCACTGCTCATGGCATAACTAATGAGACGCGTAACAAGTCTCGTGTCCCTAGCGTGCCGAAGATCACCAGTTGTGCAGGGACATCGAGTTCAGGAACTATCATACGTTTGGATGTACCCATGACGTCTCATCATGATTATGCAAAGCGAAGAAGCTATCATGGAGTCCACTGCGACGTCCGAAAACACGAAACACCGCAAAATCCAAGTGCGGTGTATCATGAACCAGTTTAAATCGGGATGTATATACCTAGGCGACATCAGAGGCACGCCAATCGGGAACATCATCCGTGTCTAGGGTTCTTACCACATGATAATGATAGCTGAGAGAAGGATTAATGTGTCAGCACACTCGTATCCACCATTACGTCGCAAAAGTGATACTGACTGATCCCAAAACCTGCCACGTTGTTCCCATTCTCATTTTAGCGTAATAAGAAGGCACTAGCTTGGAAACGTACAAACCAAGTTTTACGCATATCATGAAGGCCTACACAACCGAATTACATTCACAGCTCAGGGGCCTAACGCACAGACAAAGGAAAATACGCACGATAAGACAAGGCATCCAGGGGTTCCGCACCACTTCGGATTTGTCGCTTCATCTCATGCTTTTCTCTGATATGCTGAAGAAAACACTCACTCTCGAAGATCCGTCGCACAAAGTGCGATTGCACAATGGCGGACGTGGATGTGCACGTTGCTTCGAAAACTTGCAAGGCCTTGGGTGGTTTGCACAAATGAACTTTAGCTCATCATTCATTCATACCAGCATGAGGAGCATGAAGCGACGCTTACCCAGATGGGGTGAATGATAATGTCGCTATTTCCATCATTCTCCACCAGGCTCCACCAAAAAGCCCAAGCTTGGCAGCCTCTAGGGACAACTTGGGTGCAATGACGTTGCGCAAGGAAAAGATACACGAACAATTGGAAAGCTTGGATGGACCTATGGGGTTGCACACAAGTTAGCTCCGTAGGCCAGAATGTATGCCTAACTAGTAACTGCCGTACGGGAGAAGAACGACCTTGCGCCACAGACGGGCAGTCAGGACTTGAGTTGGAACGTACGGAAGGAAAACGATCACAGATATTTTCTTTCCCAAGCTATCCTGCTTGAATCGGGCAAAATAATGAAAAGCTTGCACGGTGTTTATGCCTAGAACTCTGGCACCCATCATCATGGCAGAGCTGAATGCGTTGTTTTTGATCCGGGTTGTTTTGGAGTACGCACATATTCGCCAAGACGATGCCAGAAAGATATGCTCCGAACCCTTCAGAGATCGTAAGGACCATACGTCAGGTAAGGACGAATGGAGGGTCGTCAAGACAAATTGCTTTCAAGTCAGTGTCAAAAGGATGCGCAGGTTGACTAGTACTGGTGCCGGGCAGAGAGAGGAGGCGGCAATTCCTTCTATCTCGTCATCAGGAAGAGACTGGGTATGACAGAGCTAGTGCCGTAATTGGGACGAAGGATGAACGTTGAACATCCGCCACCCACATGACTTGAGCGATGGTAATTCGTCTGAGGAAGCTCCGGGATTTTGGGACCTAGGGCGGGCCGGACATGCATAGCAACATCAAGGTGGCCGGGATGGGGTGGAATTTTGTTGCATCAATGCATGGGCAATTGAGCGTGTGTTCTCGGGATGATGGCACGTCCTCTCCATCCCAGACAACCGGGAACATTAGCAATCATAAATAAGACCCAAGGTCTATTTGTTCACCGCAAGCGGATAGGACAGGTTGCATCGTGGGAAACTCACGCGGCCGTGATGACGCCGAAATAGACAATTTGGCGACTCGCGGAGATGCCAAATGGTATGAGCTAGCGCGACATCTTCAAAATTTGCACTTGATTACACACGTTCAATAAAACCCTTTCCGAAGCGCAGCTTCTGTGTGGTGAGCTCAGGATTTCAACGCGTAGGTCATATCATAAGTAGGTCAGGACAAGTATGCACGTTTTTGACAGTAGCATGCGCACATAGGGAAAAGCATGGAATACGTGAAATAAAGCGGACGAGGGACGGAAGGCGATAGCAGCGCTCTGGCGACACTGGTATTCTCACCTGTAACGGCGAAGGGATAGACTGGACATAGAAACGAATGAGATGGTGAATGGAAACAAAGTCGAGCGGGAGAACATACGTGTTGTTTCTCTTCCAGGTGGCACGGCGAGGGGTATGGTTGTAGAGATGTCCCTTCTGCAAGCCACGGTTCTTCTTTCCTTGAGAAGTGAGACCACGAGCTTCACGGCGCTTATGAACAGGGGCGCATATCCAGCGAATTTTGGGGTCAAGCCTAATCTAAAAGGCGCAGCCATCAGACGATGGAATCCTCCGGCGTTGAACAACTTACGGCCTTATGACTTGGATCAACAAGAATGACTTCGTAATACTTGTAGATACCGTCCTGGGCAACCCAATAAGAGTTCAGAACACGAAGATTCCTGCACCGTCGCCCAACGCGTTCCTCAGCAACAGCTTGGAGACTGCGAGCAGATTTCATTTTGTTAACACCGTGATTGGTGGGCTTGCCATAGGTGGCACCTGACATAATTCGCAATCTTGAGTGTCACCAGTAATTATTAACTATACTGGTGCACTCACCCTTTCTGACGTTCTTCTTTCTATCTCCACGACGGATACGGACGCGGTAAATAACATATCCTTGTTTGGCTTTGTATCCTAGGCGGCGAGCTTTGTCGGGGCGGGTCGAGCGAGGGACACGGTGAATGACATGCAATTGACGGTATTCCCAGCTGCGCAGACGGAGGATAAAGCGCATAACATCGCTCTGCTTCTTGTACCATAGGTGCTGAATCTGTCGAATCGAGCGTAGAAATCTGAGCAGTCATTTCCTAAACGAACTGGCTAGTACGCCAGACATTCCGAAGAAATACGCACGTAAGCGTAGGCACCCATGTTGGGAAAGAAAGTACTATTATGCACGAAGAGACCAATAGGCTCATCAGAATTTGCATCCAAAGTCAGCAAAATGCATCCAGCTCTTCTGGTTCGATATAGAGGTCCATTCAACTTCACAAGGACGCAAATAGCCCTCTTATATCTCCCAGAGTGGCTAGGATGTGTGCAGGATGCACTTACAGTGTTAGTGTGTGGGGGAGACGACGAGCCCAAAATGCGCGGAATCGTCCGACTCGCAATTCAATACGTCATGTGATGGCGGAATGCGCTTCTTCAACGCTTCATCAGCGCCCCCTTTCCGAAAACCCCAACCCCCCTTTATCCTTCTTCTGCCTCTAATAATCAAATTCTCTCCTTTTTTCACAGCTACGTAAATAAGTAGTATGAACTCATCCCACTTGGAAGTAAATTGCGGTGGAAACAAATGTCGAATAACCCAAGTATTGCAGTATTTTACCTATAGGATTATGACCTAGGACACTTGGTAACCGGGGTAGACGCTTTCCACCATGATCCCTTATGCTCAAAGATCGTGGCCATCGATGGGCTTGTCACTGTTTATGAGGTTGGACATGGGTTCCTTATTAGATTTCTTGGGATTCAAGCGTAAGTACGTTGAGGCCAACTCACGTTGTTGATGTCGAGACGTCTTGGATTTACTTTCTTTACTTGTTTGGGCTTAGTTGCTGCTAAAAAGTGCGCATTCGTAGCGCTTGCACAATTTTTGGACCTTATGACTTTCCCCCTGAGGCCAGCATATTTCGCCCACTTTGCTACAAATTAAGTCTTGAGATGCATTCCATTGACAATTGGGGGACATAAGGAAGAGATCGCCAGGAAGTCCGATTAGTGTAGTTGAAGCGTGGGGCGCTAATATGTCGCCCCGGCATATGGGCAGTACATGTCCCGATCCAGGGTGCGCTTGTCTGAAGTCCGGAGGTTTCCGGTCACACATCTGACCCTCATCGTTTCTATACTTATAGAGGCTGGTAACCTGCCTACTCGTCGTTGCGCTCATCATATGTGTCCAATCTACACCAGATTTGTACAATATACGTTTCGTGGCTGCTTTGGATCATACGTAGGTGCGGCGCCAGAAATGCACCGAGTGATACAAGATGCGAGTTCTGGGCCATCAAGTTGAAAGAGGCCTGGTCTTGTGTGGTACGTTCGGAATGCCACGCTAAACGCTACTTCTGTATTTTCCCTTCTCTCTCGTGTCTTCATATCTGTCTGATGTTCTGTTATGTGTTTTCTCTGCCTTTGTCTCGCATTAGGTCTGACATGACTCGATGTCACAAGTTACTTACATAATCTAGAAATCTCGGTAAGGCCGCTTCGTGCTTCACCGCTGGGGGCCCAGTACTGCTGCTTATGTACAAGGAGAAAACCATTACCGTCATTGTTATCGGCCAGGGCCTCGGCGGTTGAGCCATTTTTCTAAATAAGGGAATCCCTTTTTGTGAGTCGATTCTCGCCAACTTTTTTTTAGCTTTTTTAGGTATATGATTGTCCTGCCCTCACAATGGACATCCCAACGGGTGAATCATTTGAAAACGGCTGTAAGCGACTTGAGAGCTGTGTGCTGTTGCTAAGTCACGTACAACCTTGCTCGTTCGTCCCAACAATTTGTCCAAAATGTTACAGAAAGTCAAGGAAGGCAAGGAGAAAGTCAAGGAGAAATTTTTCAAGAAGAAAGAATTGCAAAGTCAACCACTCGCAGGGGAACCCGCACCCACGCTGCAATCGTCAACCAGGGGTAACGCTCGTGGCATTGTTTGGAATGGAGTTGTGGGCTTGTTGGGTATCGCTGAACAGAGCTTGGATGGTGTCCCGGTTCCTGGACTCAAGAGTGCGATCAGCGTCTTGCTTCAAGTAGTTAACTGGTTGCAAGTGAGTTCTCGGGCAGCTTCGGGGTCCCTTAACGCTAATGACTTTCGCCCTCACAGCAGGGCACTGACAGCACCTATGCGATTCGTCAACTTGAGAACAGTGTCAAATTCTTTAACCAATCAGTATCAGAGCCACTCAAAAAATATAAAGAAAAAGGTATTCCACCCGAGCTTTCCCAAGCAATCGAAATTCTATCGGCGTGCGTTTACGTCTCCCGAGTATTTCTCCTGGTAGGGAATAATCTGAATGTCCCTTTCAGCAATTTTGATAAGGCTATTTCGCCTTTGAAATTGTACCGCGGCCAAAATGTTGTTCAACAGTGGGCGGATCGTGACAAAATCGGGGGCGATATCGTAGCAGCTGGGGAAGGGGTACGCGATGCTGTGAGCGCCTTTCAAGTGGGTATCCTCCACCTCCTGAAAGCCGTGCACCAAGCGCTGATTAATGGACATAGGCTGCGCAAGTAGTCCGAATTTCCTTAGGGATCGAGGTACAGTTCAGTTTACACCTGATCTGTTAGCCCTCAACCTAACCAATTGCTTAGCAACTTCTCTCGGATAAAGAAGCGGAGCAACTCGAGTCCCACCTTAATAAACTTCCTTATGCCCTCGACGCCAGCTATGACACCGACCGGCCGGGTGCTCCATCAGGCTGTTTCGCCGGAACGCGAACTGAAATTATCGAGAATATCAGGAAATGGTTACATCGACCAACCAATGATACAAGCAAATCTGTGTACTGGGTGAACGGTCTGGCTGGGATCGGCAAGTCGACCATCGCTCGCACCATTGCACAGTATGCCAAAGAGTCTGGCCTCCTCGGATCAAGCTTCTTCTTTGTCCGTCAACACACCAAGTTGTCCAGTGCGGAGGTCTTCCTTGGCACGATCGTGCGGGATCTGGCTAAGAATCTTCCGAGTTTTGGCACGGCTATTGTGGATGCGCTGAAGAAGAATGAGAAGCTTGCCCATGCGTCCCTTGCCACCCGATTCTCTGAGCTTTTCTTCGGACCCCTTCGACTTCATGGGCTTTCCGCACCTCTTCTCCTGGTGATTGACGCTCTGGATGAGTGTGACCCAGGCGAAGCAAATGGTGCGAAAGGAATACTTCGCTACCTTATTGACGGCTGCACTGCCATTCCTGGCTTCCGTATACTCATAACAAGTCGCCCGGAGCACCACATCACTATCAGGCTTAACCAGGCTGTGAATGTAGACAAGGTCGTGATTCACGAAGTTGATAAAGACATTGTTTCGCGCGACATTGAGCTGTATCTGCGACATCGGTTCGAATCTATTCGCAAAGAATTTAGTGACAGGCTCCAGGATGACTGGCCCCCATCCCGTATTGTCGATAATCTCACAAAGAAAGCCGGCGGACTTTTCATCTGGGCTGCTACGGCAGCCAACTTCATTGGAGATGGTCAGGTTATGCTTCCCGAGCGTCGACTGGATGCCATCTTGGGTGGTGCAGATCCGGATGATGCGAGTCCTTACGCTGACCTGGACAGCCTTTATAAAACAGTCTTGTCCGCAAGTGTCGATAGGATCCCTCGAGATGTACCTGCCCAGCTCTACCGCCTTCTACATGTTATTGTTCTACTGAAGGATCCATTGCCTATGAAAGCACTCAGCACTTTTGCCACAGTCTCCGATGCTAAATCGTTGCTGACTCGCATACAATCCATCATTCCGCTACCCTCAGAGCCAGAAGGCAAAGTTGAAGTCTACCACCCTTCCTTTCCGGATTTTATCATAGAACGGTGTGAGGACCCCCAACTTAGAGTTGATGTAGAGCGGCATGAGAGGTGGATGGCCCTTCGCTGCCTCAATCTTCTCAATGAAAACCTCATTCCGGCTATAGATGGAATTGTTCCATGGAATTCACTTAATGCGGGTGTGGAGAATCTAAATGCCAAGCTGGCCATGAAGGTGGGGGATGAAGTGCAGTATGCCTGCCGCTTTTGGACATCCCATTTGGGAAAGCTTCGGGTGGTGGATGATGAGGTTAGGGATGTGTTGGAGAGGTTTACTGGTCTTGGGAGTACCGATGGAGAGGGCCTGCTGTTACGATGGATTTCCGTGATGAGTATGATGGGGTATGTGGGTGATGCTGCTAGAGGTATACGGGAGATTCTTCCCTGGATGGTTAGTGATCTCACCGCTTGATTGAGGACCATTTTACAGACTATTGAATTAGAGGACAAAAAGGCTCCTGGATCACATTGCTACAATTTTGCATGAAGCCTTCCGTATGATCTTGACCTATGCACGAACCATTGAAGCTAGTGCAGCACACATCAGCCAGTCCATTTTACCATTCCTTCCCACCAACAGCCACCTGTTGGGAGCTTTCCAGCAATGTCCCAATCCAACTGTTACTTTGCACACCAAGCTTGATTCTGAATGGCCTCCCAGCATTGCTACTCTGATAAGCCATTCTCAGTCAGTGGAATCTGTGGCCTTCTCCCCAGATGGGTTGCTCCTGGCATCAGCATCAGGTGATCATACCATCAGGCTGTGGGACCCTCACACTGGGAGCCACCTCAAGACACTTGAGGGCCATTCTGGTTGGGTGACATCTGTGGCCTTCTCTCCAGATGGATTACTTTTGGCATCAGCATCAGATGATCATGCCATCAGGTTGTGGGACCCTCAGACTGGGAGCCACCTCAAGACACTTGAGGGCCATTCTGGTTGGGTGAAATCTGTGGCCTTCTCCCCAGATGGATTGTCCCTGGCATCAGCCTCAGGTGATGATACCATCAAGCTCTGGGACACTCACACTGGGAGCCACCTCAGGACACTTGAGGGCCATTCTCACTCAGTGACATCTGTGGCCTTCTCCCCAATCTCTCCAAATGGGCTGCTAGCATCAGCATCAGGTGATCATACCATTAAGCTGTGGGACCCTCAGACTGGGTGCCACCTCAAGACACTTCATGGCCATCCTCATTGGGTGACATCTGTGGCCTTCTCCCCAGATGGATCACTCCTGGCATCAGGATCACTTGATGATACCATCCGGCTGTGGGACCCTTGCACTGGGAGTCACCTCAGGACACTTGAGGGTCATTCTCATTCAGTGATGTCTGTGGCCTTCTCCCAAGATGGATTGCTCTTGGTATCAGCATCAGGTGATCACACTGTCAAGCTGTGGGATGCTCACACTGGGAGCCACACAAAGACATTTGTGGGCCATTCTCAGTCAGTGACATCAGTGGCCTTCTCCCCAGATAAGTTGCTCCTTGCATCAGCATCACTTGATGATACCATCAGGTTGTGGGACCCTCACACTGGGAGTCACACCAAGGCACCTTTTGGCCATCGTAGTTGGGTGAGATCTGTAGCCTTCTCCCCAGATGGATCACTCTTGGCATCAGCAGGACATGATGATACTGTCAGGCTGTGGGATCCTTGCAATGGGAGCCACCTCAAGACACTTGAGGGCCATTCTCATTCAGTGACATCTGTGGCCTTCTCCCCAAATGGATTGCTCCTGGCATCAGCATCCCATGATGATACCATCAGGCTATGGGACCCTTACACTGGGAGCCATCTCAAGACACTCCAGGGCCATTCTGATTGGGTGACATCTGTGGTCTTCTCCCCAAATGGATCACTCCTAGCATCAGCATCAGATGATCATACCATCAAGCTGTGGGACCCTTACACTGGGAGCCTCCTCAAGACACTTGAGGGCCATTCTCATTCAGCAACATCTGTGGCTTTCTCCCCAGATGGGTCACTCCTGGCATCAGCATTACATGATGATTCCATCAGGCTCTGGGATCCCAACACTGGGGGACACCTCAAGACACTTGAAACCCACCCCCAATTGGAGGCATGTGGGTCTTTTAGCATACAGAACACCAGGCAAGGGCAATGGATCTGTGTTGATGCTGCTTTCATTTTTGCTCTGCCCCTTCACCTTTCTCTGACCACCAAGGATTCCCATGGATTTTTGGTAGCTTTTGGAACCAAATTTGGCCAAGTCCTCATTCTTGATATTTCTCCTGCCCTCAAAAAGCTCACTATATAGACCCATTTATTGGAAGACCATATGTCTTTGTGGGAAGGATTTTCAAACATTGTATATTAACTTATGTTTGTTTCCTGAATGTTATAATGAATATTATCCAATGATTATCATCTGAAACCACTGCTTGTGCAACCAACTGTAAACATCAAAATGGGAATTTCCCATTTTAGACTCTTATGGGCTCTGTGCACAGCCCTTATCACATGTTTTGTATAATATTGAATGTTATCCAATTAATTACCCACAAAAATGCTAGTGTCAAACTACATGTTACATCTCATGTCAAACCACTTGTGAAATCACCTGTACAACATTATGAACCACTTCCCCTTGTCAGGGCACACCCACCTGACCCCACTCCACCTGGTCTGGCCCCACCTGATCCCACTGTCCTCACCTGGTGCCCCTGCTCTCCACCCCACCCCTCTCCTCTTTTCCTCCTTCCTCCCCTTTCCTGAAGGGTTGCTTACTATTTTGGGGACAGTAACATTCCATTCCCCCATTCGCCTCAGGCCTCAGTAGGTCCATCTAAACATAAGCTTTAATGTGCTGTATATTCAATGGAGTAGAGGTAAAAGGCTACCGGGCCTTTACAACTACTCTGAGGTATATGTCATATCCATACAATCCTGACCTCCGCTCCGGGCTCCCGGAACTCCGAACTCCGACTTCCAGAGCCCTACTTCCCTTCCGTCACCTTATCCTTGCCGACTCCCAAGAGGTTATCCCACCTCCGGCTTGGACACCACCTTCGGTCCGACTCTGGAACATTCCGGGTCCGACCCCAACCTCGACACCTTCCAGACGAGTACGCAAAACCTATGCTCCCGACTCCGGACCTCCGCTCCGGTATCCCGTTCACGTCTCGTCTTCGGAACCTCCGGTCTTAGCTCCGACCTCGGACTTTGACCCCACCTCCGCTTATACCCATTGTATTGGTTAGCTCATTCCATTTAATTATGTTTGCCAATATTCCGGAGTTTAACCTCCGAGTTCGGACTTTCCGGACTTACTCCGGACCTTGCAACTATTGCATTGTCCATTTCAATTCCACTATTCTCCCTCATTCCTATTTGGGCTGCTGCTTCCTTTCTATTCAGTCAGCTAGCCATTCCCGACTCCCATCCTCCTTCCTTCCTCCTTGGGCCTTGGCCCTTTATTCCTCCTTTGGGGAACACCATTGAGTCAAACACTTGACCCTTGGTGTTGTTCCTCTTTCCATCTCCCTTTGTCTCCTTTCGTCTTACTCTTGTTCCTTTTGATTCCGGACCCCTCCTTATATACAATGTACCTAGTAACTTGTAACCTCAGTCTGAAATCGACATGAATTCCCCCAAGAGACTTTCCCTCTGCTAGATCCGAAATTAGGGACCCCCAGGACAACCAGCAATGGCACAGCGCTCCGCCTGAGTTGCTGAGGCCGAGGTCCTTCCATGCTAAGTCTCCGATTCCATTCCGGAGTCGTCCAAATCCGCACAGTTCTAACAGTATATATATGTAAACCAGGCTACAATTGTTATGAGGGTTCCCCTCAAACTGGATGGCTGAGCTTGCAGCGCCTTCGGCGCTGCGCTGCAAGCTTGGCCATCCAGTTTGGGAGGAACCCTCTAACAAACCATACTGCAATTTCAAATTAAACATGCCATCTTCATTTGTATGCAAAGTGTTTAGTTCAGGCAATGGTCTATTTGTTGCAGTAAATAAACCCCATACCCAATCCAAGAATCTGAGCCATATCCACAGATTGAAATGTGCATTCAGTGTCAGGGATCGCTTGTCAGTCCAAGTCAAGTATCACCCAAAGACCTAGTCATAGACAAAGCTGAGGTTCCAACCCTCAGCAACACATAGGGCTATATACATGAGAGATATGAATCAATTGGAAGAAAAAGGATCAACAGAACTAAATGATGAGGTAGGCAACAAAGTAATAAAAACAGGGAGATACTCAGATCCAGGGATGGAGTCAGATCAGGGAAAGGGGTGAGAGAGTTATGGGCTGATGCAGCTACATGCAGTGATACTGTACTGGCACAACCAACAACTGGTCACACGTCACGCTGGCTTTGCAGTTGCAATGTCCGGCATCATGCTGTTTGGTGGCTCCAAGTGGCTGTGTGATTTTTCGATTGGATTTGGTCACATGTAAAACTAAAAGTGATACATTTCCATCTCTTTTTCTAGATTTTTCACCCATCTGACTCGTTTACCCCCAAAGAAATGGGTAAATTTAAATTTGCAGTTGAAACACGAGATTTATTCAGTTCAATTTTTATTTTCAAATTTACTCGGGTATAAGACTATAGACCCGTTAGCACTCAGGTATTTCTGGCTCTTGTCATGCTGTTCCAGGTTCAACCGGTTGGCTGTCACGCATCACTTGGGCTTTCTGGTTGAATGTCTGATGTAAATTTCTGTCACGCTCCAAAACCATGTGGTTGTTGGTTGTGCCAGTACAGTATATGTAGTCATATGCTATGTCCCCAACATTCAGATTGGCCCACAAAGATATGCCAATATGGGTCTGATCTGCTAGGAGCCCTAGATGTCAGTAGAGAGAGGGTGCATGGACACTCCTCCACATCTATGTGGGTTAAAGTCTTGGCAGGTGACTGATAAAAATGGAAGCAGGATTGCATATATACATGCTACCCAGGGAAATCAATGTTATTAAGTTGCCATCATAGTGTACCTGATATTAATCAGAGACAGCTAGCCATGTGTTCTGCACTTGGCCCTGTCCTTACTCCACATTGGTCACTGCAGGGGCTGTCCTGCTCTGCTCCATATGGCATTATTAAAGAGGTACATTCCCACCACACCACAGCCCCATACCCAACTTCCCAACCCCCTACCCGACCCAACCACCAACCCAAACCCCCAACCCCCAACCCCCAACCCAAACCCCCAACCCCCCAACCCAACCCATGGGCAATTACTTTCCAGGCATGCAATACATACACTCACTCACTCACACAGCACACAGCACACACAGCACAGCACACAGCACACTCAGCACTCAACACTCAGCACTCAGCACTCAGCACTCAGCACTCAGCACTCAGACACACACCACACACCACACTGCACACACCACACTCACACACTGCACTCACACACCACACTCACACACCGCACTCACACACCACACTCACACACCCCACAGCACTTGCACACCACACTCACACACCACATGTTGTAAGACAGCAACGGTTGGTTCGACGTTTAGCGCAAGGATACCCGACCTACATTATCTCGGTGAGACGCCCGATGATTGATGTTAGGTTTATTTCTAGTCGGTCTCTACTGTCTGATCATTCCATGTTTATTTAGCATTTATCTTCCTTTTTCCGACCTGTTGGTCACCTCACTTTCCTTTATTTGTAATAATCCTCACTCCTGTTACACTCGATTAATCGACGCTTAAAAGCTCGATGTTTTCTTCGCTGACGCCCTCAGTTCTCATTGCGTTCACAACCGCGAGACTGAGGTCGGTATATCTTTTATCATATTCACTCGTTTACTTGTTCTAAAACCTTCACCTAGTATTATTCTATTCTAGGTAGATATCCAATTATAGTTCTCATTGCGTTCACAACCGCGAGACTGAGTATTATTCTATTCTAGTCTGCGTTAGGGTTATGAGCCCAGTCTCACTCTAACTTTAAGAACTCACCATCTTATTCTAGCCATGTCTACTAATCCTAGCAACATCAAACTTGAGACCAAGATCTTTGAGTACGACCGTCTTAAGTCTGACGGGTCGAACTACGGAACCTGGCGAGCTATCATAGAACTCGTTTTAATCAACCAGGGACTACTTGGCTACGCCGATGGCTCTATCACAAAGCCGACCTCTACCTCTACTCCCACTCCTCCTTCCAATCCTCCAAATCCCCCAGACCCTAATGCTCCTGCTGCTGCTACACCTGCTACGGCTCCCACTGCACCTGCGACTCTGACTGAAGAAGCCTGGAATAAGGGTAACTCTAATGCCTTGCTCCAAATCTTGGTATCTGTCGACGAGGAAACTCGCATATATATCAATGATATAAAGGAAGCCACTAAGGCGTGGTCCATTATCAAGAAGCGCTTCGAGGGCAAAGGCCCCAAATCAGTCTTTTACTTACTGACGAAGCTCTTTCGGAACACTATCTTGCCCGAGAAAGACATTCAGCTCCAGATCCAGGAAATCAAAGAGACAGCAGTTAAACTTCACTCACTTGGCACCACCATTAGCGACAAAGTCTTAGCCACCGCGATTCTTATGTCGTTGCCAGATGAATGGGTTACCATCCAGGACATCCTCCTAAACAGCTCTTCCCTAACTCTCCAAGACACTATCGACCACATCCTTGCGCATGATCTGAAGCGAAAGCAGATGCAGGCTGTCGCCCTCATTGCTCGCGATAACAAGAAGACCACGAAGTCTGGACCTAAGCCAAAGGATGGCAATAAGCCTACGTGTTCAAATTGTAGGAAGAAAGGCCACACTGCTGAACAGTGTTGGGCCGAAGGGGGAGGTTCTGAGGGGAAAGGACCAAAGAAGGACGGAAAAGGGAAGAAAGGAAAGAAGAGGGGAGGCGGACAATCTGCAAGAGTGGCTGACTCGGAAAGTGGAGACGGAGATCACATTACTTACTATGCTCTAGAAACCTCTCCCCAAACCTCGGCCTTACTCGCATCGGACACCCGTTCCCACATTGACTTCATCATTGATTCTGGGGCCTCGTCTCATATGGCCTCGGATTGTTCCTACTTCACTTCCTACCAAACACTCCCCAATCCAAAGAAAATCCGCATTGCCGATCAGAAACTAATCGACGCAGTCGGTATTGGCAACATCGAGATCAAAACCTCGGTCGGATATCAGTCTAAACCTGCCACACTCTCCAGAGTACTCCACGTCCCTCACCTCAGTGAAAACCTTCTTTCCACGCGTCAAATGGCCGAAGGCGGTCTTCAGACCACCTTTTCCTCCAGTAGCGCCGACATTGTTGACCCCAAATCCGGTAAGGTCCTCAGTCGGGCTTACTTAAACGGAAACCTCTATAGGCTACGTGCCGAAGTCGTGTATCCGGAGGAAGCCAGGTTTGCGCACGTCGAAGAAGTTGACGGATGTGCCCTAGTAACGAGTGTGAGTAATGCTTCTAAAGGTAGTCTCACCTTGTGGCATAGGAGACTTGGCCACATCGACGAGGATACTGTCCTCCGATTGGCAAACACGGGGGTGGTTACTGGCATGGAGGTATTGGACAAGAAGAAAGAGAAGTGCGTACCTTGCCTAAAGGGCAAAAGGACGCGTAACCCCATTCCCAAATCCACTCCACAACGCGCTACTGAAACCCTGGGGAGGGTCTTCAGCGATATGTGTGGACCCATCCTACCCGAAAGCCGCGAAGGTTACAGATACTTCATCACATTCATTGACGACGCCAGTCGATACACTCACATTGGTTTTACCAAGACCAAGGACGCCGCTCTTAGTCAATTCAAGGCCTGGAAAGCCAAAGCCGAGAAGGAATCCAGTAAGAAGTTGAAGATCCTTCGTACTGACGGCGGTGGTGAGTACACGTCGGAAGAGTTCAAAGCGTACCTTAGGTCCGACGGCGTCACCCACGAACACACCAATCCCTATACCCCACAAGAAAACGGCGTTGCTGAACGTACTAATCGCACGCTGAACGACCACGCCCGATCAATGATTGAGGACGCGAAAGAGGTCCTACAAGATAAGAAGTTGCCTCAAAACTTCTGGAGCGTTGCAATCCGACATGCTGTTTGGATTAAAAATCGCGTACTCACCCGTGCTCTCGACGACAATAAGACGCCTTATGAGGCGTACTTTGATCGTAAGCCATCTCTCCAAGCCCTTCGACTCTTCGGTTGCCTCGCATACGCTCACGTCCCCAAGAAGTACCAATCCAAGTTGGGTGCACGGGCGATTGAGTGTGTGCATGTTGGCTTCGCGGAAGAGAAGAAGGCGTATCTGTTGTATGATAGAGTTGCGCGGAGGATGTTGGAATCGCGGGATGTGGAATTCTTGGAGGCGGATAGTAAGGAGAGGGTGCAGATTGAAGTAGTGACGAGAGAGGAAGTTGGAAGCGAGGGAAATGGGCTGAAGGATGAAGGTCAGGGTGCTGATTCAGGGGGGGATAGGAACGTTTCTACGGATACTCACGTACCGAGCGCGAACGATTCTCTGACTCATCCCCCTCACACTTCCCATGATCCTGTTCCTACACCTGCTCCAAATCTCCGACGTTCGAATCGCCCTAATGCCGGGAAACGCCCTATGCGACCTGACGAGGACCCGAAACTGAGTCTAGGTTCAAGACGAGTCAAATCTCTGGCACCTTTGCCGGCGAACTCGGATTCAGTGGGTGACGTCGGGACGAACCAAGCTTCAGTGGGTGATAATCATACTCGGGACGAAGAACTTAACTTTGCCATTCTCAAAGACGTTGGCGAGTTTGCTCTTTCCGCTGAAGGCGTCCCACGCAATTATCACGAAGCTATGGGCCGAAAAGACTCGGATGAATGGACAGCAGCTATTGTGGAAGAACATCAGAATCTTGTTCGGCACGGAGTATTCGAGGAAGTGGACCTACCTCAAGGTATGAGAGTTCACGATAGTCGTCTCGTTTTCGCGGAAAAGACGAACTCTGAGGGAGAAGTAGTGAAGAAGAAAGCGCGATTAGTTGCGAAAGGCTTTACTGAAGAGCTAGGTGTGGATTATTTCCAGACATACTCACCAACGCTAGGTCGCGACACCCTATTCTCCTCACTCGCACACGCCGCATCCCTCGACCTCGAAATCCATCAACTTGACGCCATTGCCGCTTATCTTAACAGCAATCTCCGAGAGGAGATCTACATTAAACCACCCCCAGGAGTCCCCGTTACACCCGGTAAGATCTGGCTACTGAAGAAGGCCTTGTACGGTTTGAAACAAGCCGGACTCGAGTGGTACCGCACGCTTTGCGATTATCTAAAGTCGTTGGGATATAAACAATCAGGGTATGATCCTTGCCTATATCGCTCAAAGGACTCACACTTTGTCCTGGTCTATGTGGACGACCTACTCGTCATTGCCCCTAAGCGCGACATCTCGAAAGTCAAGTCGGAAATCACCGAGCGCTACGAGATGCGTGACCTCGGCGAAGTCCATTGGTTTCTCGCGATGGAAATCACACGTGATCGAACGGCGAGAACCGTGACCATTAGCCAACGCCAGTACGTGACTGAAATTCTCACGCGATTCAGACTAGAGACGGCTCGATCGATGAGCACTCCAATGTCTGCTAACTTGAAATTAAACAAAATAAATTCCCCTGAAGTCGACACTCACCTCTACCAATCTATGCTCGGCTCACTCATGTACGCCTCCGTCAGCACTCGTCCCGACATATCCTTCGCTGTGGGTCTACTCGCTCAGCACGCGATCGCTCCCGGAAAAGAACATCTCACGGCAATCAAACGAGTTTTTCGTTATCTCAACGGAACTCGCGACTATGCTCTGGTCTTTGATGGGAAGAAGGTAAAGGAAGGACTAACTGGCTTCTCTGACGCCGATTGGGCTGGCGACTCGAGCACCCGACGCTCCGTGTCCGGGTATTGTTTCATCTATGGTGGGGCCGCGGTTGCCTGGTTATCCAAGAAGCAACCCACGATTGCATTGTCGAGTACCGAGGCGGAGTATATGGCGACAACTCATGCCGGTAAGGAGGCAGTCTACTTGGATCATCTTTACGACTCCTCTGGAATTCCCGTTGACTCACCCATTACCATTTTTGTCGACAATCAATCCGCCATCGCCCTCGCCGAGAACCCCGTATTCCACGCCCGAACGAAGCACATCGACGTTCGCCATCACTGGATCCGAGAGAAGATCGAAAGCGGAACTTTGGAACTCCAATACGTCCCAACCGCCGATCAAGTGTCCGACATTTTCACGAAAGCTCTCCCCATCGTCAAATTCGAGAAGTTCCGAGGAGAGCTGGGTTTGCGTCGAGTCACCCATCGCTGAGTGGGTGTGTTGTAAGACAGCAACGGTTGGTTCGACGTTTAGCGCAAGGATACCCGACCTACATTATCTCGGTGAGACGCCCGATGATTGATGTTAGGTTTATTTCTAGTCGGTCTCTACTGTCTGATCATTCCATGTTTATTTAGCATTTATCTTCCTTTTTCCGACCTGTTGGTCGCCTCACTTTCCTTTATTTGTAATAATCCTCACTCCTGTTACACTCGATTAATCGACGCTTAAAAGCTCGATGTTTTCTTCGCTGACGCCCTCAGTTCTCATTGCGTTCACAACCGCGAGACTGAGGTCGGTATATCTTTTATCATATTCACTCGTTTACTTGTTCTAAAACCTTCACCTAGTATTATTCTATTCTAGGTAGATATCCAATTATAGTTCTCATTGCGTTCACAACCGCGAGACTGAGTATTATTCTATTCTAGTCTGCGTTACCACACAGCACTCACACACAGCACTCAGCACACTCAGCACTTGCACACACACAGCCCTTACCCAAACAAATGCATGCCTTGCAAGCTCAGCCAACAAACCACTGTCTCAACCCATGGCAATTACTCTCTGGGCATACTGTGCTGCTGGATGTGACTGCATGTATAATGTATAGATGTCAGAGGAAGAGGACCCAATCAATCAATCATCATCTAAAAATACATATTCAGATACATCAACATCATCATATGGATTTTCATGAAAATCAAGCTGTTCACGTCTAACATTATCTCGGAGCAACATTCCCTGAATCCCACCTTCTGGATTATTGACTTTTTGGAGACGGGTCAGGTCAAATGATGTTCTGAATGCAATTCCCTTGATGGACTTGACCCGTGAGATTGCAACATATGATAATCCAACTGCAAAGTCACTTGGTCCCAAATCAATCACTGCCCTTTCAAGTGTTAGACCTTGACTCTTGTGGATGGATATACCCCATGCAAGGGTGAGTGGAAATTGAGTACGGGAAAGTGAGTGTCCATCTCGAGTGTCCCAACGTGTAGTGAAGGGGGTAATGGGCACAACAGGGCAATCTGGATTGGCTTGAGATTGCCACCTTGGATCCACAGGGCCAGTGTATGTTGGGAAGCATACAAAAACAACCAGAGGAATGTCTTTTGTGGGATCAGCATGAGGTGCATATCCAATACAGTCCACTGTTCCACGAGCACCATTTACAAGACCTGCCATTACATCAGTGCCTTGTGGGGAAAACCATATATTTATATGTCTCACCTTTATCTGTCCAAATATTCCGGGTGAGCATGACAGAAGCACCTTCAGCTAGCAAAATCTCATTGTCCAAACCTTCTGCCTCTTCTTTGGATGCAGTTGCTGCCCCTGTCCCATGGTTTATTGCCTTGATACGAACAACAGGCTTATTTAATGATGCTAATCGATGAAAGTTCAATGTATCAACAAGCTCATTCTGTGGGAGGAGATGAATTTCTGTTGAGAAACTCTCTCTTTCATGTTGGGGAAGACTATTCCACATGTGTGGAACCAGAAGTTGGTTGAAATCATCCAAAGTGACCTCATTGGTCCGAAGACGTTGAAGGAAATCACGGAAATGCCTCTGTTCTCTATCCACACCTTCTTGGCGGAAGATTTGCTTCAGGGTGATCGACTCAGGAATGGAATGATAGAGACGATTTCCAACACGGCTGAGGTCATGCTTCAGATTAGCTGTGGTAAACAAAGGGGCTTCACCAACTGGTGGGAGTTGACAGAAGTCTCCAAAGAGGATTAGGGACATGCCAGCCAGTTGGTCATCTGCTGCTTCAGGGAAGATATCTTTGAGGCGACTGATGACCTTTCCAGCCGTTCTACACCCAACCATTGACTTCTCATCAAGGATAATCAACTTAATGTCCTTCCACCTGGCTTGAAGACGTGCTTTCCCAGAATTCGTTAACCCTGCCCACTTCTTGGCACCAATTCCCAGAGCATAATGGATTGTCCAGCCCCTAATTCCAAATGCTGCCACACCTGTGGGTGCAAGACGCACAACAGGGGATCCAAGGATGCCATATCCAGTGGCAAGGTCATTAAGGGATGTGCATATGGCCCCTATGAGGAAGGATTTTCCAGTCCCAGCACTTCCATCAATGTTGATGCGGAGAGGGTTTGGCTTAGGGTTGGTATGGTCTTGCAGGTGCCTGAATAGTGCTTTGAAGTATGCCATAACCCGAATGAAGACAATTCTCTGGTTGCCTTTCAGCCTCTGGTATTCAACTGGAGTGAATTCCAGATCTGAACTGCCTCCTTCAGTGACTTTTGCCTCCTTCAAGAACTTTTCAGCATCCCGGAGAATATCAATGGGTGGTGAAGACTGGCTCCAGTTGTGCTGACAGTCCACAGGCCTCCCTCCCAATGCTGTGATTTCAACATCTGGTTGTTGATTGGGCCCAAGTAATGCTTCAAGCTGCCAATCAGCTCTTGGGTTTAAACCCTCCTCCTGTGTGAGGTCCTCCAGGTCATTCTCATCATCTTCACCATCCTGATCGCCAGTTCTGCTCTGCTCCAAAGAAGGTAGTCCATCATCTAGAAGTTCATGGTTTTCAGACCACTCGGTCCACTTCTGCACCCAACAATCCTCATCCTCCAGCCAAGCATCACCTAGTTTCCATGGAAAATGAAGCAGCAACTTTGCATAACAGAAGAGGGGATAGGTATCTTGATTTTCAGGGTCTGGGTGCATGGTTGGGTACATGATGATGACCCGTTCTTTTGCAGCATTTGCACGCTCTGGATTTGCACCACGCTCTTTGTAGCTGTGATGATCATATCTGCACAGAAATGTTATATAGGGAAGATCCTTGAGACCCTCAGGACGTGAGCTGTACTTCTCCCTGAGTGTCTTGAACTCTCTTGTTGCATTTTCAAAGTCAAGGGGGAGTGAGGGTCTTGGGGAAAGTGGGACAGATATGTAGGAGCGTGTAGAATGGTGCAATCTCAGGCCATGAAGAAGGTGGCAGACCTCTTGGGCAGAGAAGTCTCGCTCTGTAATGAGGGTCTGAAGTAGCTTCAGATATACCCCTTGCACCCTGTCTGAAGCATCAGACTTGTCAAGGATGGTTTGCAGGACTTCATCATATGCTCGGGATTTTGTTTCAGCCTTTGTGACATATTTTGCAGCATATGCCAGAACAGCACCAAAACTTGTCACAGGACGGAAGTCAATGTTCCCACGCCATCCTAGGATGACAGTGTCATTGTAGGAGTTCAAGATTGGATCATTTCTCCTTGTACAAAGATCAATGATCCCTTTCTCATCAATGACGACCCTAGTGAGTTCCTCAAGGTCCTTTGGGAATCCAAATCGACACTGGACTTCCTTTGTGTGCTTGTTTCGTCGTGAACAATATGAAGAAGGGCACTTCAAATGGCGTTGGACCCGGTTAAGGAGTTCTGCAAGTTCCTTGTGTGTGTCTTCAAGTGAAGTGTAGGATAGGGATGATGCATGTTGATGGGAAAAAGCATGTATGTCAGGATTCCAGGTTGACACAATCGGATTCCAGAAAGAAATGAAGTTCTGAATTGTCTCCTGATTATTGAGATCCAAATCCTCAACAGGTGGTGCATTCTTCAACCATATAAAGCCATGCACATGGCTACTCCCCCTAAACTGCCACTCATAACTAAGGATTCGATAGGGATTAGACAATGAAACCAAGTAAACTACCCATTGACTTACCGCCACCACATGTCAGCAATTTGGAACTTTTTTTTGAGGACCAAATCAACAAACAACTCCCATCTCTTCACAAAGTAGTATGCTGCAATGGCAGGATTGTCATTCAAGTCCTCTCGCCTCTTCCTATATGCTGCCTGCTCCCCAACATTCTGTGATTCTGCCCACTGTGGCATGTGCTGGTGGAGGTCTGGCCATTGGAGGTCTGCAGCTGATGCAGTGATGAACGCATGAGGTGAACGGAGCTGATACATCATGGCGGTAAGTTCTCGCTGACGTGCCATCCAAAATGGTTTGGTTCCAGCAAGTTTCACCCCTGATCTGGAGACCCGCTTTGCAAGCTCCCTCAGTTGATCAGCCCCAGCATCTTCCACCATTTCCCTTATCTGCTCTACTGTCCACTGTCGTTCATCTGGATGAGTGGTGAGATACCATGAGGAGTCCTTTTTGGCCTGAGTGCGCATGATGGTGTTTAATGCCCAATAACGAAAGTGAGGGTGCTTTGCAAAGTGACCATCTTCATACCGCATTAGGTGTGATGCCCATTCAGAGAATGAGACTGGTTTTTGACGGGGAGTGTGAAAGTCTGCCTGGCCAGAAGGGAAGAGGCTGGGGAAAGCTCTTGAAGCAATAGGATTGTTATGCCATTCACTGACTGGCTGAGACTCAATGTGTGGCATGAGAATGGGCTCTTGTCCCACTTGTGCTGCCAAGCGCAGGTTTTGGAACTCAGAGACTCGCTCCTCATTCACATTTGGAATAAACCCTGATGTGAACAGTGCCCTCCCCCCCAGTGCACCATCAGTCTCATCCCCATTTGATGGCCCTATAATGTCATCACCCCCTCCTTCATCACCCACTTCACTAATCCTAATGGACTGTAGGCGTCCATGAACACTGCCATTCTCTGGGAGTTGAGAAAGATTCTCCTGACTAATTGTGACCTGTTGATATGCTGGGTGGTGCTCAACAAGCCATTCTAGCCACTGCTGAACAACATGACGCCGGACATAGTAAAGATGCTGAACATCATGGCCAAGGACATGGTCCGGGCCTTCCCGTTGAATCTGGAGGACTTCACACTCCTCAGGCAGGATAGGAAGCAACTGACGGACTTCAGATGTATCACGGACAAAGTTGCAAATATGTCCAGAATATTTCATCTGTCCGCCATACACTGTGTGGGCTTGCATGACAACATGGATAGGGGCAATCAGCATCTCCTCAATCTGTGTAAGCTCCAAGGAAGGATCATCCACAACAAACTGTGGTTTGCAGCCAGGATCCATGGCATTTTCTGTGGTGTACTTGTTGTCCTTTCTACACCTCACGCAATGTCCATTCCTGACTTTCAGGTCAAACCATGTCTCATGGCAGCCATTGCAGTGCTCCATCTGAATCTTCATCAGCTCTTCCCGGAATTTTGTTAACAGGGCCTGATCCTCTGAAGTTACAGCATATTCAAACCCCCTCCTCAAATCTTCTTCATTGAACCCCTGGTCCCACTGTGATTCTGATAGGTCTGGTGGTGAGGATGGAGGCAGGGGTGAATGTGGTCTAGAGGGGGGTGTTTCTAGTGATGGGGATTGAGGTGGGGGAGAAGGTGGTCTAGAGGGTTGATTGGAGTTTGGTTCTGGTGCTGTGAGTGGGGATGAGGGGGGAGGTGATGAATGGTCTACCATTTGCTCCTGGATAGCCCTACGACGAGCTTCCTTGTACCTCTGGTCATAAGCAACACATCTTTGACACCTGTTCCCACCCCCATCAAATGCCGATATAGGTGCATTATGTCCACGATTACATTGTCGCATTGGCTCTGGGGAGTCTGGAACATGAAAGGGATCTTCAAATGATCCATGTTGGTAGCTTTGCTGGTGGGTTGGGGGTAGAGAGGGTAGTCCAGGAAGAGAAAGGGGATCAAGGGGCCCAGTGGGAGCCTCATACATCCCATCATCAACTGCTCCTGGAGTGGGAGACCCAACACGAGTCCTCTGGTTGTGTCTGCGCACCCATTCAGGAGTATGTGTGTGGCGTTCAGAGTGGAGCCTAGGACCAGTAGAGTTTGGTGGAGTAGTTTCTATATGAAAAATGAATCTTTGAATCTGGCTGATAACAGAAACAACATACGTGGTGTATTCTGGGGTATTTCTGGAGGTTTGGAACTAATTTGAGACTGAACATTCAGCTCCTGAAGGTCTAGAGCAAGCTGTGTTCCAATAGATGGGTTTCGGTTATGCCAAGATCTTTGTTGAGAAGACCCAGAAGGGTTGGATGATTGTTCGAGAGGCTCAGTGGGGTTTGACATGGTAATGGTTGATTGGGAACCATCAGAAGGGGCTGATGACCCAGAGTGCAGCAAACTTTGACTAGCTGCACGATCCAGCTGTCAGGGGACGGACCCTGGGTCCCCATGACCCCTCTCTCTATAGCCCACAGCCCAACCCGTAACAGCCTAGTCTCAAGGCAAAGAGCTACTGTGGGTAAGAAAGTGATATAAACAAAGGGGCAAGTAGATACACTTGCCTACTGTGGGTAAGAAAGTGAGAAGAAGGTTAACTTCTCACTTTCCCACAGTGGCCCCTGTTGATGAGCGACACTTGTGATCTCGGAGCTGGACTATGAGTAATGACTCAGTCTCAGCTAATATGCGTGAAGAACTGGATATATTACCTATGAGTAATGACTAGAGGTAATATACATAATATAAGTTACAATGATAAAGCAATGAGGGAATGTAACTAACTAACCTCAGTCTCAGCCAATATGCGTGAAGAACTGAGGGAAAAGGAAATGAATTCAAATGAATGAATATGTCCGTGGCCTGGCACGGGTTAGTCCAAAATAGGCAAAAGAAGGTGTTGTGACTAAGTAGTCACATGGTGGATTCTGGGCGAGTTGCTCTCCCAGAATATTCCCACGCTAACGCAGGAACGTGGCTGTTCAGGTTAACTCCGCTGGAGTACCCTCATAGCACACGGTTCCTCCAACAGCCCCAATATGGCGAAAACTTCCGGGGATACCCGGAAGTCACATGAGGTGGGATCCGGGGTCGGATCATGCGGCGCACGGAGCGTGCGGCGCAGGAAGTGCGCGGGAAGTGGAGCGGGTCCGGATGCGGGTCCGGGTCCAGGCTAAGTCAGGGTATGTGCCCTGACACCAGCCTTCTCCTCTCATTTTTCCTCTTCAACTTCTCTGCACAGAGTATCTCATCTGTGGTTGGCATCTAGAATATATTTAAATTAATCCCATTCAAGTGTGAATCATAACTATTCCTGCACTTACTATCTCAGTGTGTACACAGTATTTAAACAGATAAGGTCTCTGTAAAGAAAAGGTCCCCTCTTACAGGCAAATTGAACAAATTTCTTATCATGAAGCAGGGAACAGGCCCACTGCACAAGTTGACAGTATGGAGCAAGGCTGACGTATTTTCCAAAAGGAAAAAAGGGGCCAGGAATCCCTGCAACTTGCAGGCTCTGAGCGGTGCTGGTCTTAAACTGCCGAACTGATCCCAGGCTGTGTGGGCTACCACAGGGGCTGGGGGGCAGGGGTCGCACTTCAGAGACCTTTGAACCTTATAGATCTACTCCAGACAGTACTCTTTATGCAATATCCTAAGCCCAGGGCACACAAGACTCCACAGAAATAGGACCTAGTGCACACAGAGAGTTGTGGCAAGAAGTTGCAGAGAGTTGCACACATTGCGCATGTTTAGCGCATGTTTGCAGCACAGCCTCATTTGCACCCGTGCAACCACCTCTTTATGCACTGACAAAGATAAAAGCTCATATTTTACTTAAATCATACACAAATGACCCTTAATAATAGTTACTATTTTTCTCCAAATTTACTGACTATCCCAACCTGCAAAACAAGTGTTGTGAGTACAAATGCTCAGTGTGCGAGTGTGAGCCATTTGGATCCGGTGTCCCACGGGGGGACCATTTCTCACGGGGGGACCATTCCCACACAGTACAGCCATGCACCTTCACGTGCTTCGTTCCCACGGAAAAAAATCTGACCCCCCTCTGGAAACAAAAGCCTCGCAAGCTCAGCCAATTACATATCTCGGCACAAATAAATAAAGAAATAATAGCATCACTATAATTGGAAGTAAGGTTAATCCCTTACAGCCTCCTCCCTTGCGATATTGAATCACAGACAGGGTACAAGCATATGAAAGGGAAAGCAAGCATATTAAGGAAATATAACACTCTACATACGAAGAATGTATGCAAGCAGGGGTACACTCATTGCAGGAGGCTATAGTAGTAGTTTGTAGGCAAAGCCCACTTAGAGTTTCTCCTGGAACATATGTACCCAGCTCTTGATGACAGTGTTGTTGACGATGAAGTAGCAAGTGTCAATATGACAAGCTAGAGTAACGGTTGAGTCACTGTTGAAATTCAAAAAAGGAAAGGAAAAGAACCAACAACGGCATTGTTGTTGATGAGAAAGGGCAGTGACACCTGAATTGGTCCACTGCAGGGTTGGGCACATACTGTGCAGTTGAGTTTATAATGCCCACAAGTTTGCAGCATCATGGCTTCCACCCAGCAGGAGATGAAGCAGAGGTTGGTACTCCAGTGACGGAAGTAACTCACCAAAGGTCAATACCCCAGTGATAGTCAGTGAGTCCTAACCTGAAGGTTGGTACTCCGGTGACACAGGTAACTCACCAAAGGTCAATACCCCAGTGATGGCCAGTGATTCCAAAGGTCACTGAGGCTGCTCCTCCCTAGAGTGTTGTCTGGGAGTAAAATAATAGTTTGATATGAGTCAGCATGATGCTGACTGTTATGGATACAGAGTCTCCAACGACCATATCCGTCACATAGTCAAAGACTTCCCCTTTCCATCTCTCTCTATCCCGATACCTTACCATCCTTACCCGTTCAACTCCATTCCCCCCCTCATGCAAAGCTTTCCCCATTGGGGTTTTGGTGCTGGCCGAGGTTGTTTGTGTTTCGCGGGATTTCCCGCGACCTTTCCATTTGTAGATAGTCACATGTCATGTACGGAAACCGCCAAAGGCGGTTCCCACTAACTACTACTACACTCTACATCTGTCTTGTGCACCGTCCCTTGTAACGACCTCCTTTTGTGACTCAACTGAACCTGTGTGCCTGTACAACTCTCAACATGTCTTATAAGTCTGGTTATATCAAGTCCTCTGGCAGCTCTTGCCGTGAGAACTCGAAGTAGTGAGTTGAAGACTCTCGACTTATATATCATCCTATGGAACTTGTGTCCTACAGGACTTCATCACTCAGCTCTCCCCCCAGTGCCCAACAGACGACGTCATACAACGATCTTGTAGATCGTGAACACTCTAAGGTGCATACTCCCACGATGCTGGCACACTTGCTACGCAAGTGCCAAGTAGCCGCCCATCCACCGTCTACCCCTTCCCTCGTCAGTCATTGTACCTCCTCGCCAACGGTATGTTCCCTATGGGAACGCCAAGTCACCGAAGGCCCCACTAGCCATTCCTTACCATATGCTCATGGTAACAACCTGCTACCGGTATGTTCGCACTGCGAACGCCAAGTAACCGATAGCAACGATACAAAATCTTCACCCATCTTGCGAGCCATGACCACGCGCATGGTACGCTCCATTGAGGAGCGCCAAGTACCCGTGGCTGATCCATCCATCCTGTTGTCCCTGACTACACACCATCCATTCCTTAATAGCTCACTCCATCATGACTTATGATTGATGGGGATTCGATCGTCTGTTCTCATGCAAGACTGGAAACACTCATTGATTACACTTCCCATTATGGTACAGACTAGATACAATGATCGTCTTCCCTCTATAAGAACGGGTCGAGATGGGAGGAACTCCCCCCATTCTTGTAACACTGACCCACAAAGATAACCGCTAAAGAGTGGCACAGGTTTGTTTCTCCTCCCTAGACAGTTGTCTGGGGGAGTAGTTGAAAATTCAACCTAGGAATCTAGGTTTTTAAAAAAAAATAAGAAAAAATTTCCGCCATACTCAAATGTGGGCCAGAGGTCTGAGCAGCGACCTGCTCCTCCCTAGATGATCATCTAGGGGAGTAAAGAAGTCATTCTGCCCATAAGAGCGACAGAATGGAAGTGCTGCCCATGAAACTGTCAGGGGATGACTCCTGGGTCCCCATGACCCTCCCCTATGGTCCACAGCCCTGTGGTGTAACCAGCCCTATCCAGGGCACAACCTACTGTGGGTAAGAAGATGAGAAGGAAGCTTACTTCTCATCTTCCCACAGTGGCCATCATATCAGGAAAACTTCCAGGGATACCCAGAAGTCACATGAAGGGGTAGGAACTGGGCCTGGAGCATGCGGCGCACAGCGTGTGGGAAGCATGGCAGGTGGAAGCAGGTCCGGACACGGGTCCGGGTCTGGGCTAGTCAGGGTGTGTGCCCTGACAGAAACTGGGCAGGAATGAGCATGTTTGATCAATCAGACATGGATTTTTGCTGGGGATGGCCTGTCCATCAGTGGGACAGCTTGTTCACTATGAGGTGAACAATAGAGAGAATCCCTTTCCTTAGAAAGGGCCAGCCTTCCAGATGGAAAGGCAACAGAGAATTGAGCATGGTACAAAGAAGCACCACGCATTTTGGGGACATGGCTGTCAGGGATCAGCAATGACCCTGGACCCTATGCTGGCTGCGCATATGCGCGTGGGAAGTATGCTGGTAATTCCCATCTACTCCACTTACCTAAGCCCTGGTGACCCGGATCATCTCCGGCATTGTTCTGGAACATTCTATGATCATGTGATTCTATCGGCAATTTGTTTGGTTTCCTTATTGCTGGACTCTACATGTACAGTGCCCCAAAAAACCATTGCAATGTTTTGCACTTTTCACTTTATGAGCTTATTGCACCCTGGGAAGGGATCCTAAAATTGCATAAAAATATGAAAATAATGCGCTAGTAGCTTATTAATAATTCCACCAATTCTCTAATAAATATGTCCATTTTTGGTAAAGTTATTTACTTTACAAAGGACCCATGTCATTGCAACGGTTTTTTGGTGTGCATTTTGGAAAAAGGAAAATCACATTAACTAGTATTTAGTATAGCCACCTTTTTCCTTAAGTACTGCCTCAATCCTCCTAGGCATACTCTTGATTAAATTCTGGCAGACACTTGGTTCTATCCTCTCCCACTCCTCCTGAAACCAATCCCACAGCTCATGAACACTACTTGGAGGTTCTGTCAGGGCTTGGTCCTCGATCAGGGACAGCCCGACCTCAGGCCTAGGTGTGTGTGGTGTTCCGGGTGGTTGGGCGCTAGACCCTGTCCTCAGCTCCTCAAACTCACTGAAGGGACTAAGCGGGGATTGAGTTGTCATGTATTACAGAGGGTAACTACAACTTGCCTAAGCGGGGATTGAGTTGAGAAGAAGGGTAAGTTTCCCTATTCCCCGCTTGGCTACTATAAAAAGGAAGTGTACTGTACAGTTCATAACGTGACTCCGGGTAGAAGCCGAGCATGTTCCCACAACTTGGAAAAGGTGTCACATGGGTTAAGGCAAGTTGCTCGCCTTAACCCACATGATTTTTCCCGCAGGCTCACATGCGGGCTGAAGTTGTGAGAGGTATGTAGGGATGGGGAGGTCTGGGAAGTGGGGGAAGTCTGGGAAGGTGGTTCTGGGGTGTGGTTGGGTGCCCTGACAGCGGGGTCAGGGGTCGATCCCTGACAGGTTCTTCATACTCCCCAAGCTTCCTCTTTACATGGTTCCATAAATGTTTGATTGGATTAAGGTCTGGGGACTGGGAGGGCCACTCCATGACCCTGATACCATGGTTGTTGAACCAATTCTGGCCCTTTTGCTGGTGTGTTTTGGGTTGTTGTCCTGTTGGGAAAGGATGTGGGCTGGGTTTTGTCATAATATGAGAGGGTTTGCTGGAAGTCCTCTTCCAGGATTTGGAAGTAGAGCTTGGCATCCATCTTCCCATCAATATTGCATGCCATTCCAACTCCATCCAACCCCAAACCATGACAAAACCACCACAAAACTTTCTTGTTCCTTGCACCAGCCTGTCTGTAAGAGGTTCATCCACCCATTTCCACACCCATTTCCACCCATCTGAGCTCAGGAAATTCACCTTAGTCTCATCAGACCACACCACTCTCTTCCAATCCTCCAGAGTCCACTCTTTGTGGCTGATTGTGAAGTCCATTCTCTCTTTATGACATCTGCTGAGGAGCATGGGCTGCTTCTTCTTCACCACTGCTTTCCAACCAGCCTCCTTTAGTCGCAGATGAACAGCCTCAGTTGAGAGGCTGGTGCTGGTGACTTTTTGAAGGATTTGGGTGACTTGTGCAGCATTGTTGGCTTTACCAGAGTTGATAAGATGCATTGCATGACAGATATTGGTGTCTGAGAGCTTAGATGGGCAACCACCACTGGGCTTAGGAGTGTCAGGACAATGTTTAGACCAAATATGGGTAACAGTGGAATGGTGGACAGCAGTAATTGATAAGCACTGTGGCCAGAATCAATGAGAAAAAGCACTTGTTCAATTTTCAAAGCAGCCAATTGATGCATTTTAGAATTGGGGATTACAGCTTAAAATCTATGTGGATTTATGCTCCAGCAATGTTTATTTGTTTACTAGTGTGTATAGTAAACAATATCACATGACCTATCACATGATATTTCCAGTTTTAGTCCATTCTGGCAGCACACCAAAAAACTGTTGCAATGACATGGGTCCCTTGTGAATTAGATAACTTTACCAAAAATGAACATATTGCTTACGTAATTGGTGGAGTTATGGACAGGATAATAACACATGTTTAACATATTTATTTGCAATTTTAGAACCCTTTCCCATTGTTTAATAAGCTCTTGAAGTCAAAAGTGCAAAACATCGCAACGGTTTTTTGGGGCACTGTATATAGCTGACCCTAAGATGGGGACATCCCTTTCCCCCGGCTTTAATCACAACTAGGTCATCGGAGCATCTTGCATGAGCATGTGCATCCCCTGACACCGGCACCCAATAATGCCAGGAACACACAGATTTCCCCAGAGGTGGAGTGTCTGTGGGCAGAACAGATCGTTCACTATGCAGTGAACGATAGATGAGAACCTTTCCTTGGAAAGGGTTGGTCTCCCTTCCATGGAAGGGGTAGAGAATAATGAATCACCAAAATTGCGATGTAGAACAGCATTGTGCATCTTGGTGACCTGGCACTTAACAGCGCCAGGAAAGCGTCCCTCTTGGCCTGCAGAGGGCCAAGGAGGTGGTTCAGATTCGACTTCCTGCAGAGTGGAGGGAGTAGGTGCTGCTGGGTTGTCAAACCCAGGAATTGCTGAAGCGCTGGGCAGCTCTATGAGCTGGCACTTGGCAGCAGCTGAAGTGCTGCTGATTTCATCTATAACCACAATAGATGAGAACCCTTTCCTTAGAAAGGGTTGGTCTCCTTTCCACGGAAGGGGTAGGGAATCATGAACCACCAGGTCCGTGGTCCGGAGCATCCTGGTGACCTGGCACTTGAAAGCGCCAGGAAAAACGCTCCTCTTGGCATGAAGAGGGCCTCTGAGGCCCTTCAAATCCATCCTCCCTCAGATCAGGATGAGTAGGGGGAGAGTGTAAGGAGTATCTGGGTTGTCAAACCCAGGAATTGCTGAAGCACTGGGCAGCTCTATGAGCTGGCACTTGGCAGCAGCTGAAGTGCTGCTGATTCCATCTATAACCGATGGTAAACCAGTCGTTTGGGCCTCCAGAACAACGCTAGAATGACATTCAGCTCCCACTGGGGGAGGAGAGTCATTGAGAACTTTACCCAGCAAAGTGCTGGGCGGCTCCATGTGTTCGCGCTCTCCAGCACTAGGGAGATGGTTATTCCGTCCCAAACTGGGTGGAAGGGAAGTCTCAGCATGCCTCTCCAGTGTGCAAGTGAGTGGGGAGGGAAGTCGGGCCTGAGTAGCCATGGGTGGGTCAACTTGCATTTTTGTCCGCAGCTTCGGCTTGTCACATTGATAGAGTGCAAATAGAATTCATTGATTTTCTTATTGAATATTTCAATGGCAGTGGTCAAGGTGGTAATCCACCTGAGTGACATTGACTTCCAACTGGGTGATGTTGGCTTTGAAGCTGGCAAGGCCAGTTCTAACTTTTCTGATGCGTTCAGATAATACTCATGTGCTCTTGAAATAGGGACAGCAGGCCTGTGATGTGAATGCAAGGGTGGCAGTAGGACAGACACCAAGTGGGATTGAGATGCTGCGACAGGTTCAGCATCTCCTGATATGGTACAATGCATATGAGATGCATCGCTGGGCCCTCACAGGCCCAGATCACCACATCCAGATGGGACTGGAGGAAGGGCCAGCCATGTGGGTGCGAGTCTTGAACTTCCTGGTTGTGAGCATCAGGAAGTAAGATCAAAGGTTCTGGTGTGAACCTTGATTGAATGTGCATGTCATCAGGGACAACGATGCATGGGTTGCCCAATGGGGTTCTGGCACCAGTGTTGCAGTGGCTTCCCAGATCCTGAGATTGGGAAGGTTTGCCTCTACTCTGAGGCACAGCCTAGGTGAGCGTGCATCTAGGAACGGCGCACGTGTGATTTGCATGTGAGAACTAGGCACAAATGCATGTTGTCAGGGTAGACAATGCATGTGAGATACAGTAGGGTTCCATCACCAATCATGGTGCCGAGATTGTAAAAGGAAACTAGCTTAAAAAAGTGAAGGATTGCTTACTATTTTGGGGATGGTAATGTTCTGTTCCCCTGTTCACCTCAGGCCTCAGTAGGTCTGTCTAAACATAAGCTTTAATGTGCTGTATATTCAACAGAGTAGAGGTAAAAGGCTACCAGGCCTTTACAACTACTCTGAGGTATATATATGTAAATTACATATCTTGGCACAAATAAATAAAGAAATAATAGCATCACTATAATGGGAATTATAGCGATGCAACATAATGATATCACTATAATCGGAATTATAGTGAAGTAAGTTTAATCCCTTACATTTCCCCTTTCTCTTCTTTCCCTCCTTTCCTCTTTCTTCTCTCTTCTTTCCTTTTCTATTACATGGATGACTTTCCTCACATCAATGTACCATTGACCTGGCTGCAGTGCTACATGCCTGGACCCAGGCACACTGGGTGACCTCCCACACACCACATGCTCTTGGGATCTCTTGCAGAGATACCCGGATGGGTGTGGCTGTGTGTGTAGATGATGTGGTGCCTCCCATGTGGCCTCTGCCACATGTACATATATAAACATAGCCTAAGTGGGAACTGAGAAGTAGCCTTCTTCTCACACTTCCCACTTCAGGCAAGTAACTTGCCTCCTTTTCTGTTAATACCAATTCACACTTCCCACTTCAGCTTAAGTGGCCAGGGACACCTGTCTGCACTGGGCCCATTGCTACACATGTTGAAGTGGCATTCCAATGCCCTTGTTGTTACGGTTATTGTTCCCTTTTATGGGAAGTTTCATTGTCCTAACACTTTAGCCTTTGTTCATTTGCGCCACACAGAAATGTATATAAGTACTATGTGTAGAGCTGGATGATGCTATCTAATGACACTGTGATATTGTGCTCAGTGTGTCTGGCTGCGATGCCACGATTATAACAACACATGCCCATGTCACACCCTGCCGGGCCCTCAGCCCCAGGCAATACACCTGGATGCTCTCAACCCCAGGTCGGTCCCTGACACCCCACCCCTTTCTGTAAGGCCAGTTGGGGTGCTGGCCTGGGTTGACTCAGTCCTCAGTAGTCGAGATCTAGGCTGTATGGAGCTTATGATTCGACTTCGGGTTGAGGGTAAAGAGTGAAGAACCCTTTACCCAAGCCCGAGCCATACATATGTAAATACAGTTGTTTTACATTGTATACAAAGAATAAAGACAAATAAAGAAAGCATGCTTTGCATGCATCACCACTCTACTGTCATATCCATACCAACTCCGCCTCACCTCTGCTCTACTCTGCCACACCTCCGGTCCACCTCCGGTCCATCCTCCCCTCGCACCTCCCTATACCCTCCAGTTCACCTCTGCCTCCAATCTCCAGTACCTCCTCCGGTATCTCTTATCCTCATCCTACATGATTATTAATATTTCTATCTACCCAATATTACTATGGACCTCCTAGGACCTCCACCCACTCTGCAAAGGTTTTCCCACTTCTAGTAGCTGTCGCTAATTCCACCCTTCACCTACCCACTCCACAATGCCCAATAAGGTGATTCTCTCATGAGCTTGCTGACCCGGCAAGTGGGTAAGTCCCCTTGGGTTTTCCCCTTTGTTCCCATTTGTCTTCCATTATGTATATAAGTCCTGTACTGTAGTTGATGGCACCTCAGTGCAAAAATCGATGACTAGACTACCCCCCAGAGTTCATGCCCTCTTGTTCTGAAGTTAAGGACCAGACTCCTAAGCATTTACTGAATGTAGGCACAGCGCTCCTCTCCAAGTCACTGAGGCTGCGGTCCTCTGCTCGTTCTCTACCTCCAGCCTCCTTCCAGGGAAAGGTCCAGGGACACTGCCCTCCTCACGTGTCCTTGACATCTACCACCCATCCCTTACACTGATGGGGTGCAGATCGGGTGTGCATACTGACAGGCCCAATACAGGACAATGGTCCCTGGCCACTTAGACTGAAGTGGAAAGATGAGAAGAAGGCTACTTCTTCGGTTCCCACTCCAGGTACGTTTATATACATGCAGCTTGGGTCACATGACAGGTGCCATGTCACCCTCGCACACAGCCATAACCACCTGGGTATCTCCACAGGAGGTCCCGAGGGCATCTGGTGCGAGTGCTGTAGGAGAAATAATGGTCACCCTATGAAAACTCATTATGGAAATATGCCAGATAAATTACAAAAACCCCCATACAACAAATAGGAAGAAATAAAATTAATAAAAATACTTCAAGCTTAGCATCAACAAGACAGAATGCTCAGGAGAATTTATAGAAAATATCAAACAAGAAACTAGGTCAATTGAGTAAGATTTGACTATTAAATCAACCAGAAAACCTCCATGGAAACTACTTTCCCACACCCACACATGTAGCTGTCAGGGCACACTGCACCGCACCACACCACCACCATCTCCTTCTCCTTTTCCTCTCTTGCACCCTTTCTTTCTTTCTCTCTTTCTTCCCTTCTTCTCTATCTTTATATGGACAACCTCTCTTTTTCTCCTACACCTGTAGCATGGATGCATCCGATGCCGAGCACCCCGCATGGGCACCCCGATGCCAGATGTGCCACACATTCCTACTTGTATTTCCCTTCTCTGACACTTGGGATCGACTGCGGAGCCACCCATGATAACCTGGCTCCACCCAGGGCTGACATGGCACCTCCACGTGACCTGTTCTCACATGTATATAAACTAAGCTGAAGCAGGACCGAAGAAGCAACCTTCTTCTCATTTCCCACTTCAGGCAAGTACCTTAGTTTAGTCTAGCCTTTCATTCTAATAACAATACGTTTCCCACTTCAGCCTAAGAAGCCATACAGGGACGTAAGCCTAAGTGAGGGCTGCCTCAACAATCCTGTCCTTTCTCCTATTTCATTTTCTATTACTGTACTCCACCAACCAACAACTGCCAGGGACCTGCACGTGATACATGTGTGATGGACTGCTGGCTCATTTTGATGTGTGACACCTGACCGGCCAGGCCTCTACTCTATTTACCAGAGTTAGCCAAATGTATTTTATTTCAAAAGGAAAGTGGTGGATGGGAAATTTGAAAACATGTTTGCCGTACAGTAATTGACCACTCAATGCACTTGCACTTTCCCTCAACGTTCCCATGGCCCTCAACAACGAAGTGTACATCGGGTGGGTTCCAAACTGGCACAGTTTGTAGATTAGTAACCGAAGTAAATATATCCCAAACATGGAGACAAAATACGAAGAAATGATGGATGTAGAAGGATTTTTTGCAAGATCATGATTTGAATACCAAAATAAGCAAGACCCAACAATGCAACGCTCAACTATTATCATCATCCTCGCCATCATCCTCATTGCTTGAGCATTCTGAGGGCTCTAGATCATCAAGAAAGCTCTCCTCTGCTGACTCTCCTTGCTCTTCCCCACACACCAATGCCCACACCCCAGCACGCGTGGTAACATGTGGTTTCAGCAGCAATTTCTCACCATGAATGTGGCACTCTTCCTTCAACACCTCCCACCTCTCAAGCAGCGTTTCATTATCCAACTTGGCAACTTCCCAAGCCTCTGCCTTCGAACTCCTTAGGTCTGCAGCTTTCTCTGCAACCTTCTTCTTCCAGCCTCTTTCCACCTTAGCAGCAAGTTCATCAGACTTGGCTTGCCTCAGCGCTTGTGCCCTTTCAATCATTTCAATCATATCAACAATTTCTGACTCGGCTGCATCCAAACATTCTATCACTCTCTGCCTAGCTGTTTTCACATTCCAATGCCTATTTTGTGTTGTGTTGCTCCATAGTATCGAGAATATAAACCATTGGTTACATATGAATCTGACACTGGTGCCGATAGGCATCCATCTCTGCAACTATCAGATGGAATTGGCTGAAAATTAGAATATGTACAAGTTGAACTTGACTGTTTGCAGTTACAAATTTTTATGCAAATCCGATGTGTGGAAAGGTCAAACTTGTTGCCATTGCATTGAGGGTAAACGTGCATTGAGTGGTCAATTACTGTACTCCCTTGTAAAAAAATTCTTACTCCCAGTCATCATCTATGGATGGGTTTGCTGAAGCCAAGCCTGATACTCTTGATGAGGCTCCGCCTTCCTTTAGCCTTCAGAGCCAGGATCTTGGCCGGGGAATGCAAGCTAGATGGGCATGCAATTTGGATGAAGAAATGAAGAATTTTCATTTTTGAATGTATTTAATTTACAAAAAAGGAAATTTGAAATCAATTTGCATAGCCACCAAGAAGGCAGCCCAACTGCGTGACATGGATTGCTTGACCACCTGCCCAGCATGATGCGTGACATGGCTGTGTTTTGGGCCGGACCAGCAGGCCTGCGTGACGCATGACTGGTTGTTGGTCAGTGGAGTACAGTATTCCCTTCCACATTTGTTGCTATGCTGACTTCACTAATGCTCAAAAATACTAGTCCATTTTGGGATTCCATATCTTAACCAGTACTTCTATATGTTTGACACCACTCTCGTGCATGAATGATATGCACTGTGACCACCCAGGAGGCCACAGAACCCACCATGTATACCATGAAGATGGCTAGCAACTCTGCTAGGCTTGTCGATGCACTATTGACAGCAAGCACAATGTTTTCCCTTTTGGGACTCAATGCCATCAGTACATAATTGATTGCACTCACTCCTTTTTACCGATTTCAGGTTGAACAGCTTTTTCACTTGTTCAACTTTCTATGATGTTTTGTTTTTTGCTGTAACCACTTCTATTTGTCATACCAATGTAATCTATGTGTTGATTGAGACTCAAGCAGCTCAATCACAACAATCTCAATGTACAATTACATACTTTCCTTCCCATGCATGGTATGTGAAACCATTGCTTCAACTAGGTCAGGGAATATGCCTATTTGCATCCGATCAACTCCACAGGTTGGCTCTGAATGAATAGCTTTGTGGACTTAACATTTTTTTCACTCAGTGATGTGGCACTTATGCATCAGTTGTAGTTTTTCAGGTAGGTCCCTTATGTTTCTTTCATAGTACATATTTTCCAAGTTACTCATAGCACTCTATGCATAATTACAGGTTGTATGAGCTGCTCAGCCATGTCTGGTGAGTGCTACCCATTTGTTAGAACGGGGCCGAAACAGACGACTCCGGAGTGGAATCGGAGACTTAGCATGGAGGGACCTTGGCCTCAGCGACTCAAGCGGAGCGCTGTGCCATTGCTGTTTGTCCATTTGGTCCTTAATTTTGCAGTAGGTGAGCAGGAAGTCTCTAGGGGGCATTTCAGGTCGATTTCGGACTAAACCAAAACGAGTATGTACAAGCACCGATATATAATGGAAGGGGAAAAAGCACAAGGAGAACAAAGGGTAACTGAATCGGAACGAAGACGTCTGAACGGGAACAAAGGGTAGAAGGAGCAGAGCGGTACCGAAGGTCATAAGGCAGGACCTGTGATACGTCCGAAAGGAGGTATGGAGGGCGAGGCCCAGAGGGGCAGGAGGATGAGGGGATGTGGGGATGATGACTAACTGGCTAGAATAGGAAGAAGCAGTAGTCCAAATAGGGATGAGGGGAAAACGCGAGAAATACATTACAAGCGGTGAGAGTGCCGAAGGCGATCCGCGAAGCTCGGGGGTTGCGGAGCTTACGGAGGTTACGGAGGCAGGGTTGAAAGTCCGAGGGATATTGGCAATGGTGTTTACGTAGTATGAGGTCACCAATGCAATGGACTAAGACCGAGGTGGAGTCAAAGTCCGAGGTAGGGACTATGACGGAGGCTCGGAGCAAGGTACGAGTGGTGTCCGAGTGCGAAGTACGGGACAGCGGTGGAAGGTCGTAACTTGGCGGAAGGGTGGCAGAGGAGTAACGGAGGGAGGAGAGAGGGGACAGGTAAGGGGAGAAGGAGTGGCGGAGAGGAGAGTAGTCAGGTCCGAAGGTGAGTATCGGAGCGGACGGGGGAAGCGTAGGAGGATAACGGGAGGGTGGAGGTGTTGTGAAGGGGGAGCGGAGTAGTAGGAGGGTGGCGAGAGGTAAGGAGGAGGTGTGTTGCCAGGACCGAAGGTGAGTATCGGAACGGCAGCGGTAGGTTATGACTCCGGAGGTGAAGAGGGTGGAGGTCCGGAAGTCGGGTCGGGGTCGGGTATGCACGGATATGACAAAGGCAGCCGGTGAGGGATGCGTCCCGGGCGCCTGTAGAGGATAACTCGTGTAAATACCGCAGTGCGCATAAGCCAGCAATGCCAAAGCTTCACCGAGTTATCGCAAAGAAAAGGAGAAAAAGCGCATCTCCAGCACGAGAGAGTGAAAGAACCCCAGGGGTAACACCTGAAGTAGTGGTGTCCCCACCCGCTATCTATGTCCTCTCTAAACAGTCCCCCAGGTCACTCAGCCTCACCGTGAAGCTGACCGCCCTGACCTCCCTCGCTTCTGTATCCATGTCAGTGCTCCTGGACTCAGGAGCCACCGGGAACTTCGTAAGCCCAGAATTCATCCAGAAGCACAACCTTGAGACCACCCGGCTCCCTCAGCCCATCCCAGTCCGCAACGTCGACGGGACCCCCAACGAGAATGGAGCCATAACTGAGGAACTGGAGGCCCTCCTGACGTTCGGACGGCACACAGAGCGAGCCCGGTTCGTGGTTGCAAACCTCGGGCGACAGTCCCTCATCATAGGACATTCATGGCTGGTGCACCACAGCGCACCACAACCCGGAGGTGGATTGGGCACGACAGAAAGTCACCATGTCCCGCTGCCCATCCTCCTGCAAGCTGCTACAGGCACGAAGCGACCCGGACCTTGCCCTGGAACCCGGGGACGGGATCTATGCTGCGATCATCCCCCCGGGGTGGGGGCATGACCTGAGAGCAACTACGACACCCTCCCAGCAGATGGCCCAGGAAGCCCGTGACCCGGAAGCAGAACCTGTGCCGTTTGAAGCGTTGGTACCAGAGCACTACCAAGACTTCCGGGACGTGTTCTTGAAAGAAGCCTTCGACCAGCTACCCCCCGGAAGCCCTGGGACCACGCTATAGACTTAGTCCCGGATGCCAAACTACCCAGGGGGAAGACTTTTCCCCTCTCACGGCCGGAGCAGAAAGAGTTGGACGAGTTCCTGCGCGAGAACTTGCAGAACGGGCGCATACGACCCTCCAAGTCCCCGATGGGGGCTCCAGTCTTCTTTGTCAAGAAGAAGGACGGGTCGCTATGCCTAGTCCAGGACTACCGGAAATTGAACGAGATCACGGTAAAAAACTCGTACCCGCTTCCACTCATCTCAGACGTTCTCGCCCGCCTCTGCAACGCCAAGTACTTCTCAGCTCTGGACTTATGATGGGGGTTTAACAACGTCCGGATTAAGGATGGCGACGAGTGGAAAGCAGCATTCGCAACCAATCGAGGGCTGTTCAAGCCCATGGTGATGTTCTTCGGCCTATGTAACTCACCTGCGACCTTCCAGACCATGATGAACGACATCCTTCGGGATTTCATCGATCGGGAGGTCGTCATTTGTTACATGGATGACATTCTCATCTTCACAGCCACCCTAGAGGAGCACCGGAGGGTAGTCCGAGAAGTCCTAGAGATGCTACGGAAGAGAAAGCTCTTCCTGAAGCCGGAAAAGTGTAAATTTGAACGGACGCAGATCAACTACCTGGGTCTGGTCATCTCAGAGGGCAGCATCGCGATGGACCCCGTGAAGATCCGTGGAGTCCTTGACTGGCCGACCCCAACCAAGGTGAAGGAAGTACAGTCCTTCCTAGGGTTCGTGAACTTTTACCGTCGCTTCATCAAAGACTTCTCCGAGAAAGCACGGCCCCTCCACGTGCTAACCCAGAAGACCCAAACCTGGAACTGGGGCCCGGACGAGGACTATGCCTTCCGCGCCCTCAAAGAAGCCGTCACCACTGCCCCCGTCCTCTCCTTCCCTACAGACACTGGCCGCTTCAGGCTCGAGTGTGACGCCTCTAACTTCGCAACCGGTGCAGTTGTCAGAGACCAGATTCGAGACGAAGGAATGTCTCCGTAATGGAGGGCTTCGGCCTCAGCAACTTCTGCCAAGAGCGCTGTGCCTAGTGACACGTCCGTGCCCTAACTTACTGACTGGCAATTAGAACCTAGGGGGGTAACTCTAGTTGATTTTTCTACTGGGGCGTAACCTATGTACAAGTGGGATATATATATGGTTACAGCGGAGACGGTTCCGCAATTGGTGGAGCCGAACGGAGCGGAGCTAACGGGGTTTAAACATTAGCCGACTGAATATTACCGACGAGTCGGTTCATGGGGTTAGCGGAAAGGCAGGCGATAACCCAGAAACGGAAAGGAGGGATAGGCCCAAAGGTGGGCTCTGCAGGGCAGGCGAGTGTATTGCCCAGCAGAGGCGGGGGTGCGCTAGCGGACGTCGGAGCTGTCCGGAAGTCTTCGGGGCTCCATACTTAGGGAGGCGTAGGTAATAAATTGAAATGAGGGGGTGGTGACCATCGAGGGGCGCCGAGAGGATTGCGGAATACGGGGGCTCCGAGGTTAGTGAGGGAGGAGCGGAGTTGGATCGGAGGGATCGGAGGGACCGGAAGTCGATGGCCGGGGATGGATATGACAGCAGTCCTCTCCCAATTCCAGGCGGACAGGGAGTTCCACCCGGTAGCATTCATGTCCAAGAGCTTCACGGACGTGGAGCGTAACTACGAGATATATGACAAGGAGATGCTCGCAATCATCCGAGCCCTGGAAGAGTGGCGACACTTCTTAGAAGGTGCTGGGGAGAAGGTCGAAATCTACACTGACCACCGTAACCTGAGTTACTTCCGGACGGCCCAGAGGTTAAACCGGCGCCAGGCCCAGTGGACCCTCTTCCTCTCCCGCTTCTACTTCACCCTCGTCCACCGCCCAGGGAAACTCATGGGGAAGCTGGACGCACTCTCCCGTCGAGCTGACCACCCGAAAGGGAAGGACGATAACAAAGGGCTGACCCTCCTCCAACCAGCCTGGTTCGAAGCTCGCGCGATGGAGGCGGTCTCAGTAGAAGGGGAGGAAGCAGGCATCCTAGAGAGAATACGCGGGGCAAAAGACCACGATGAGAGGGTGGTAAAAGCTATACGAGAGCTGAGGGAAGGGACGCTAAGATCAGACGAGTGGGAGGAGCAGGGAGACCTAGTCCTATACCGGGGGAGAGTGTACGTTCCAAAAGACCCCCAACTCCGTCATGATCTGGTACGGCTACACCACGACGCACGGGCAACAGGGCATCCAGGGCGATGGAAAACCTTGGAACTCGTCTCCCGTGACTACTGGTGGCCCCGGATGGCAGAGTACATCGGGCGATATGTACGTGGGTGCGATACCTGCAACCGTGTTAAGTCGTTCCCCTCACAAAAAGTTGGGAAGCTCACCCCAAACAAAGTCCCCACCCATTGTTGGCAGGTGATCTCAGTGGACATGGTAGGAGAGCTCCCAGAGTCAAAGGGATACAATGCCATCCTCGTAGTGGTGGACCGCCTATCCAAACGCATCCACGCGGTCCCCACTGTGACGACCGTGGACTCGGAAGGTATCGCACGGCTCTTCCTGGAGCACGTCTGGAGGCACCATGGGCTCCCTGAGGAGATCCTCAGCGATAGAGGGAGCGCCTTCGTCTCCCGCTTCTCAAAGGAGCTCGCGGACCTCCTAGGTGTCAAGCTCACCCCCTCTGCGCCCTACCACCCCCAGATGGATGGACAGACGGAGCGGGTCAATCAAGAGATCGAGGCCTACTTCCGGGTGTTCGTCAACCATCGCCAGGACGACTGGGCAGATTGGCTCCCCCTAGCGGAATTCTCTTATAATAACCACATCCACTCCTCCACCCACCGAACCCCTTTCAAACTCGACACCGGCCAACACCCCAGGATGGGGACAGAACCCACATGCACGTCGGAGGTGGAAGCCGCTGATGCATTCTCGTCAAGGATGATGAAAATGCAGGAGGAGGCGAAAGCAGCGCTGGAACACGCAGTGGATGAAATGGCCCGCTACTACGACCAAGATCGCAAGACGGCCCCAAAGTATCAAGAAGGTGACCAAGTCTGGCTCAATGCGCAAAACTACACGACCGACCACCCAACCAAAAAGTTGGACCACAAATGGCTTGGCCCCTTCAAGATCATCAAAGTCGTCTCCCTGGCTGCCGTCAAACTTCAACTTACCGTGCGACAGAAAGGAGTCCACCCAGTCATATCCGTGACAAACGTCAGACCATACCACCCAGACGACATCACGGAACGACCCACCGACCCACGCCCGGGCCCAGAGCTCGTAGACGGAGATGAAGAATATGAAGTTGAGAAAGTACTAGACTCTAAGTGGCTACGCCGGAAACTCTGGTATCTAGTGAAGTTTGCTGGCTGGCCAAACTCAGAGAACCAATGGCTCCAGCGGGACCACTTAATCCACGCCCCCGACCGGATCGAGGAATTCCACAGGACGCACCCCCAGGCCCTGGGAAGAGAGAGGGAGAACCACCTGGCCGCTTTGAGGCGAAGCGGCTTAAGGAGGGGGTGATGTCAGGGCACACCTGCCTGACCCAGCCCCACCCAACCCCACTTCACCCGGTACCCCACCACCCGGCCTTCCCCTACCTCCTCCCCCCTCTCCTTTCTTTCCTTCTTTCTCCATTCCACTCCCTCTTTACTTATTTCACCTTCTCTTTATTTTCTCCTTATTCTACACGGATGACTTTTCCTTGTATCAATGTACCATTGACCCACCCGCAGCGTGCTCACGACACGCCCAGCCCGGGCGCCTTGGGCGACCCCCACTATCTCCAGCTCGCGCGTTGAAGGAGAGAACGAAGGAAGGTCAGTTGGGAGGTTCAAACGAGACCACCACCAAGCTGTTCCCTGGTTCTTTAGTTAGGATGGGGAAGTGTACTAGTGTTGTTTATTGTAAATATAGTACCAATCCGAGTGTTTTGGCTAATTCTATTTTTATGGGTTAGTTTTAAAGTTCCTGGGAATTGACTTACAGATAAACCGAGCCCTGCGGAGCTGTTTCTTTATTGAAATTTATTAATTTGTCTAGGTGTAATTCTGTGTAGCGTTGTTTAATTTGGATTTAAACTTGAATTTAATCTTCTACTTGGTGAAGTTTCAAAGATTCTATTCAGTTAATGAATTTGGATGGTGTCTGGAGTGTCCCTTGAGTTCGTTTTGTTTTTGTCTTTATTTTATTGCTTGTTTTAACAGTAGCAAAATAACTGTTTTGTGTTTACACTTTGAAATCTGGAGTGTTAACCAGCTCTCCTGTTGAAATATCTACTTAATATTTCTCTCCTTAATTGCTGCCTTTTACTACAGTGGCAATCTTAACTGTATATCACTTTTTCGCACTGGAGTGACAACCAGAAATGCTTGAGAAAAATAATACTCTATTTTCTTACTTCTCTGACTGTTGTTGCCTTTTGAACAGAGGCAATCTTAACTGTTTCTATCACTTTTTCGCACTGGAGTGAGAACCAGAAGTGCTTGAGAGAAATATTACTCTATTTTCTTACTTCTCTTACTGTTGCTGCCTTTTGAACAGAGGCAATCTTAACTGTTTCTATCACTTTTTCGCACTGGAGTGAGAACCAGAAGTGCTTGAGAGAAATATTACTCTATTTTCTTACTTCTCTAAGGGGGGCGAAAGGTCGCAGAAAGGGTCTCCCTTTTATACTCCTTGGGTCGCCTTCCTTTTTCACGCTCTACCTTCTATTTACAGGATTTATTTACAGTGTATTTTTCTCAAACTGAATAAAAAGTGAAATTTTCACGCTATAGTTCCGCTGCGCTTTGCTGCGCTGAACTGCGGCTCTACTGCGGTCAGACTGCGCCTGGAATCCTTATTGTCCTTCCTCGCCTAAGCTATTTTAATGGTTAATTAGAATTTGTCTGCGCCGCATTTGCCGCAGTTCCCTATTTCAAATTCCCCATATTTCCCATTAAGTTCGCTATGACTCGGTCATACTGAATTCAAACCTCGCATTACTATGCGTGCGACTGTGCTGAGACCTTCAGCTGATTTATTCCAATTTTATTTAGTGACATTTTAGTTAAAATGAGACTGAAATGATAAATGAGTGAATTATTCAGGTTTAAAACTGAAAGAAAAAGTTGCTAGTAATCAAGAATTACTCAAACGAATGTGTTATAGCTCTCTACTTCATTAGAACATCGTTCCCTAAAATTCCCGCCATGGTCCGTCGTAGTTTAGTAGTTTTCGTGAATTTCGTTCATATTCCCTGATTCCCCTCTGTATTATCACATCCTAATCCTCCATATGTATTGTTCGTTGTTATAGTAGGTCGTCCTCGAAGATATCATATTTTTATGTATTTTATTTAGGGCTCTAGACCTCTTGAAGCTGTCTTCCCGCGTGTTTTCAGGTTTCTAACTTCATGTCCTTGTATCTCATTCATTTCTGGATGTTTTCTCACGTTCTTGGTATCATAAATTTCCATTTATTCCCACCTTTCCAATGGTACTAAGGTTGTGTCCTATTTCCCTGTATTCGTTGAGTTAGCAAAGTTTCGCGCGCACATTCGGTAATCACGTGCGTCGTTCCCATAGTTGTTCGTATGCGGGAGCTGTTTTCGTTTAGTTGTTCGGGATTTATGATATGCGCGGGTGTTTATTTCCTTTATATGGGCTTCTGTGATTTATTTCAGATTTTTCCCTCATGATCTAAGGTTGTTTTGCACTTTTCGTGCTTTGTTTTGACCGGGCTCTTCCTTATTTGGACGGAAATTGGTCTTCGCGATCTGCCGAAGTGCGGATCTCGGTTCCGACGGCCAGTTCCCTGCGCATCGCCACCCTCACGTGTCATTACACATGATGCGGATTCCTATATTCCCGTCATGGGTATAACTTCACAACGGCTGGACCGTTTGGGCTGAGAATTTGCATAACTATGGTTTCCTATTTTTCATAATTTCCGTGTAAATTTCGTTGTATGTTTTAATTATGGATCCTACGCAATCATCGTCTTGTCCCTGAGCTCGGACTTTTGATGTCGCTATTCCCGTTATTGGATTTCTCATTAACGCATGATCCTTTTATTATGGAAATTTGGGAGGATTAAGAGTAGATCCTTTCCTTTCTAATGGGCTATCAAGCTTGTCTCAGTCGTTACTAGTTAATCTTCGCGCTTGCTTTTTAGACATTGTCCTCGTTTTGCAGGAGTTTTAGTCATATCTCCGTCGTTTATGGGTAGTTTCCCCTATAATTACTCTCATTGGTTCCGTTTGGGTGACATCTACATTTCCTATTATAAACACGACTTTGACTTTTGCATTAGTTCCTGAGGAATCTTTGTTCCGTGGTACTTCCATCCTTGCTATGTGTGCGGACGTGGGAAAGTAGTTTCCGTGGAGGTTCTCTGATTATTTTTATAGTCAAATCTTGGTCGATTGTCCTAATTCTTGGTTTAATATTTGCTATAAATTCCCCCGAGAATTCCGTCTCGTTGATGGTAAGCTTGAAGTATTTTTGTTATTTTTCTTTCTTTCGATTTATCGTGTATAGTCGTAATAATTCGTAAAAATTCGTAAAATTCGTTAAAATTCAGGTCCTTCTATGTTCTCATATCTACTTGTCGTATGAGGTTTTGTGATTTATCTGGCATATTTTCATAATGGGTTTCCATAGTGTGGCCGTTATTTCTCCTACAGCGTTCACAGCGGATGCCCTCGGGATCCCCCACAGGGACACCTGGGTGACTACGGCTGTACACGAGGATGACGTGGCACCCGTCATGTGACCTAAGCCGCATGTATATAAACATACCTGAAGTGGGAACCGAAGAAGTAGCCTTCTTCTCATCCTTTCCCACTTCAGGTAAGCAACATAGTGTTCCCTTTTAATAATAATAACATCCTTTCCCACTTCAGTCTAAGTGGCCAGGGACTGCCTCCTGAGCCGGGCCCGCCAGTATGCACGCCCGCTCCACCCCCCGTGAGACTTCCAGTGTCGGGCGTCTCACCCGGGCCCCCTCTACCCCGGACGCATCCCTGACAGACATCAAAAGTCCGAGCTCAGGGAAAAGACGATGTTTGCGTAGGATCCATAATTAAAACATACAACGAAATTTACACGGAAATTATGAAAAATGGGGAACTATAGTTATGCAAATCTTCAGCCCAAATGGTCCAGCCGTTGTGAAGTTATACCCATGATGAGAATATAGAAATCTGCATCATGTGTAATGACACGTGAGGGTGGCGATGTGCAGGGAACCGGCTGTCGGAACCGAGATCCGCACTTCAGCAGATCGCGAAGACCAATTTCCATCCAAATAAGGAAGAGCCCGGTCAAAACAAAGCACGGAAAGTGCAAAACAACCTTAGATCATGAGGGAAAAATCTGAAATAAATCACAGAAGCCCATATGAAAGAAATAAACACCCACGCATATCATAAATCCTGAACAATTAAATGGAAACGGTGCCCGCATATGAACGACTATGGGAATGACGCACATGATTACCAAATGTGTGCGCAAACTTTTGCTAACTCAACGAATACCAGGAAATAGGACACAACCTTAGTACCATTGGAAAGGTGGGAATAAATGAAAATTTATGATACCAAGAACGTGAGAAAACATCCAGAAATGAATGAGATACAAGGACATGAAGTTAGAAACCTGAAAACGCGTGGGAAGACAGCTTCAAGAGGTCCAGAGTCCTAAATAAAATACATAAAAATATGATATCTTCAAGGACAACCTACTATAACAACGAACAATACATATGGAGGATTAGGATGTGATAATACAAAGGGGAATCAGGGAATATGAACGAAATTCACGAAAACCACTAAACTATGATGGACCATGGCAGGAATTTTAGGGAATGATATTCTAATGAAGTGGAGAGCTATAACACATTCATTTGAGTAATTCTTGACTACTAGCAACTTTTTCTTTCAGTTTTAAACCTGAATAATTCACTCATTTACCATTTCAGTCTCATTTTAACTAAATGTCACTAAATAAAAATGGAATAAATCAGCTGAAGGTCTCAGCACAGCTGTATGCATAGTAATGCGAAGTTTGAATTCAGAATCATCGAGTCATAGCAAATTTAATGGTATATATAGGGAATTTGAAATAGGTAACTGCAACAAATGCAGCGCAGCCAAGTTCTAATTAACCATTAAAATAGCTTAGGTGAGGGAGGACAATAAGGATTCTAGGCACAGTCTGACCACAGTAGAACCACAGTTCAGCGCAGCAAAAGCGCAGTAGAACTATAGCGTGAAAATTTCATTTTTTATTCAGTTTGAGAAAAATACACTGTAAATAAATCCTGTAAATAGAAGGTAGAGCGTGAAAAAGGAAGGCAACCCAAGGAGTATAAAAGGGAGACCCTTTCTGCGACTTTTCTCCCCCTTAGAGAAGTAAGAAAATAGAGTATTATTTTTCTCAAGCATTTCTGGTTGTCACTCCAGTGCGAAAAAGTGATATACAGTTAAGATTGCCACTGTAGTAAAAGGCAGCAATTAAGGAGAGAAATATTAAGTAAATATTTCAACAGGAGAGCTGGTTAACACTCCAGATGTCAAAGTGTAAACACAAAACAGTTATCTTGCTACTGTTAAAACAAGCAATAAAATAAGACAAAAATAAAACAAACCCAAGGGACACTCCAGACACAATCCAAATCCATTAACTGAATAGAATCTTTGAAACTTCACCAAGTAGAAGATTAAATTCAAGATAAATTCCAAATTAAACAACGCTACACAGAATTACACCTAGACAAATTAAGAAATTTCAATAAAGAAACAGCTCCGCAGGGCTCGGTTTATCTGTAAGTCAATTCCCAGGAACTTTAAAACTAACCCATAAAAATAGAATTAGCCAAAACACTCGGATTGGTACTATATTTACAATAAATAATACTAGTACACTTCCCCATCCTAACTAAAGAACCAGGGAACAGCTTGGTGGTGGTCTCGTTTGAACCTCCCAACTGACCTTCCTTCATTCTCTCCTTCAGCGGAGTAGGGCAGCATGGTGCGGGGTCAGGTGGGGTGTGCCCTGACACACCCGCATATTCTGCTGCTTGTCAGGGCATACCCTGCCTGACCCCGCACCGCACCCTGCACTGCCACACCCTACTCCATTTCCCCTCCTCTCTTCTTTCTTCTTTCTCCTTCCACTCTATTTCTGTTCTATGGTCAATTTCCCCTTTTCTCTATGTACCACCAGCACACCCACATACCCAGGAACACCATGCACCCCTCCTGTACCACCACACCCTAATGCCACCACCACTATTGCTGCACCCACCATGCACATCCCCACCCACACAGCAGCCACCCCTGGGACCTCCTGTGGAGACACCCAGAGAGGTGTGGCTGTGTGCAGAGATGATGTGGCCCCTTCCACGTGACCCTAGCCACATGTATATATCAGCACCTGGGGTGGGAACAGAAGAAGCAGCCTTCTTCTCACTTTCCCACTTCAGGTAAGTACTGTAGCTTTTCCCCTTTTAATGATCATTCACTTTTCCACTTCAGACTAAGTGGTCAGGGACGCTCACCTGGTGACAGGACCACTGCTACACATAGCCGCTACTCATCCCATCAAGTCCCCTGTGCTGGGACTTTGCTGCTTTCGGAGCTGTCCCTGACAGCAGAAGAAGGCTTTAACCTTATTTCCCCTGCCTCCCTATCTCCCCTGCCATGGTGACCGATGCTGTCAGAGACCGGATATGGGATGAAGGAGACATCCCCATGGTGGAGGGCTTTGGCCTCAGTGACTAGACCAGGAGTGCTGTGCCTAGTTACACATCCATGTGTCAGGGGATGCACATGCTTGCACAAGATGCTCTGATAACCTAGTTGTGATTAAAGCCAGGGGAAAGGGATGTCCCCATCTTAGGGTCAGCTATATACATGTAGAGTCTGGCAATAAGGAAACCAAATGGATTGCCGATAGAATCACGTGATCATAGAATGTTCCAGAACAATGCCGGAGATGATCCGGGTCACCGGGGCTTAGGTAAGCAGAGTAGACAGGAATTACTGGCATACTTCCCACACGCATACACGCAGCCGGCATAGGGTCCAGGGTCATTGCTGATCCCTGACACCATGCCCTAATTTACTAACTGGCAAAGAGAACTAGAAGAGGGAAACTCTAGTTGATTTTATCACTAGGGTGTAACCTATCTACAAGTTATGTATATATAGTAACATAGGGGGCAGGCCTGTGGATGGTGGGACCAAGCAGAGCGGAGCTAATGGAGTTACATGTTAGCTGACTGAATATTACCGGGTTATGGGTTTAGCCGAATGACAGGCTATAACCCAGAAATGGAAAGGAGGGATCGGCCCAAAGGTAGGCTTGCAGGGAAAGTAACTAAATTTCCCAGCAGAGGTGGGGGTGCGCTAGCGGACGTTGGAGCTGTCTGGAGGCCTTCAGGGCTCTGTACTTAGGGAGGTGTAGGTAATATATTGAATTGAGGGGGTGGTGACCATTGGGGGAGTTGGAGGTGGTTGCGGAATCCAGAGGCTCTGAGGTTAGTGATGAAGGAGTGGAGGTAATCCGGAAGGACCAGAGGTAGTGGAGGGTGATGGCCGTGGATGGATATGACAGATGCCTGCCCCCAGTCAGGCCCCAACTCTTGCCTGCAAGACCCCCACTCCCTGCCACCTTCCCGCAAGCACACCCAGCCCCTGCACTGCCATGCCCCACAGCTGCCACTGCACCCCTGCCTCCTGCAGCCTGCCCTGCAGTGGGGGCAGGGCTGCAACCCATGGACCTTGACCACTCGAGGATAGACCAAAGACAATATGGGCTGTGCTATAACTGCAATGCACCAGGGCACATTGCGCAGGACTGCCTGCAACTGAAAGTCTGCCAAGTCAGACAGATGCACCCAGAGGACCTCAGAGCACTCATGGAGGGGCTGAGGAGGCAGCTGGCAGATGAGCCAGAGATGGATGGGGGAGAAGGGCAAGAAGCAGAGGCCCAAGAGGATTTTCAGGAAGGTGACCAGTGAGGGATGCACCCTGGCCACCTGTAGGCAATAGTACTAGCTTGTGTAGATACCGTGAGGTGCCTAAGCCAGTGCCGACATCCAAATTCCACCAAGTCATCACCAAGAAAAAGAGGAAAACTGTGTCCTCGATCAGTAAGTGTCAGGGATCAGCAATGACCCTGGACCCTATGCCGGCTGTGCATATGCACGTGGGAAGTATGCCAGCAATTCCCATCTACTCTGCTTACCTAAGCCCCAGTGGCCCAGATCATCTCCGGCATTGTTCTGGAACATTCTATGATCATATGATTCTATCGGCAATCCGTTTGGTTTCCTTATTGCCAGACTCTACATGTATATAGCTGACCCTAAGATGGGGACACTCCTTTCCCCCAGCTTTAATCACAACTAGGTCATCGGAGCAACCTGCATGAGCACGTGTGTCCCCTGACAGTAAGGGCAGAGAAACCCCAAGTGCGGTGCCAGAGGTGGCGGTCCTGCCACCTGCCATCTATGTGCTGTTCAAGCAGCCCCCCAGATCCCTCAACCTTGCTGTAAAGCTAACCACCCTTGCCACTGTCCCCATGTCAGCGCTCCTAGACACTGGAGCCACAGGGAACTTTGTAAGCCCCAAGTTTGTCAGAAAGCACAGGCTTGAGATGACCCTGCTCCCCCAACCCATTCCTGTCTGCAACGTTGATGGGACCCCAAACGAGAATGGGGCCATAACTGAGGAACTAGAGGCCCTCCTGACATTTGGATGACACACGGAGCAGGCCCACTTTGCTGTCACAAACCTTGGATGGCAGTCCCTCATCATAGGACACTCGTGGCTGCTGCACCACAACCCAGAGGTGGACTGGACATGGCAAAAGGTCAACATGTCCCGCTGCCCATCCTCCTGCCAGTTTGTCAGGGTCCGGCCCTCATTCTGTGATAGGCCCAGGGAGATCCTCCTAGTTGCTGGGGTGTCTAGTCCCAGTCCGAGATCCTCAAACTCACTGACAGGGCTAGCCCCAACCTTCACAGGAAATGAGTTGAGAAGATAACCTTCTCAACCTCCTGTGAAGCTGCTACAAATGGAAGTCGGGAACTATACAGTTTTCGGCTCTTTGCTGACTTTCCATAATTGGCACCCCCCCATGGGAAGATTCTGGGTGAGCTGCTTGCCCAGAAAGTTCCCACAGTCATGGCTGTGATGGTTTCTGGGCAAGTAACTCGCCCAGAACATTCCCACGGGTCTGCATGCATGCGGGATTGTGGAACAGTGAAGGGAAAAATAGGAGAAAATGGGGGAAGGGTACCTGAGGGTGTGTGGGGTCAGGGGCTGTGCCCTGACACAGTTGATGCAAGTGCATGCCGACCCAGACCCCACAGTGGAACCTGGGGATGGGATTTACACCACTATCATCCCTCCAGGGTGGGGACACGAGCTGAGAGCGACCACGATGCCATCCCAGCAGATGGCCCAGGAGGCCTGTGAACCAGAGGCAGAGCCCGTGCTGTTTGAGGCACTGGTCCCAGAACAGTGCCAAGACTTCTGAGACGTATTCTCAAAAGAGGCCTTCAACCAGTTGCCCCCATGGAAGCCCTGGGACCATGCAATAGACCTGGTGCCAGATGCCAAACTCCCTAGAGGGAGGACCTTCCCCCTGTTGTGGCCAGAGCAGAAGGAACTGGACGAGTTCCTGCATGAGAACCTGCAGAACAGATGCATACAGGCGTCCAAGTCTCCGATGGGAGCACTGGTCTTCTTTGTCAAGAAGAAAGATGGATCATTATGCCTAGTCCAAGATTACCAGAAGCTCAACGAGATCATGGTCAAAAACTCGTACCCCCTCCCGCTCATTTCGGATGTCCTTGCGCACCTCTGAAATGCCAAGTACTTCTCAGCACTAGATCTGTGCTGGGGATTTAACAACGTCCACATCAAAGACAGCAACGAGTGGAAGGTGGCATTGTCAACCAACTGGGGACTGTTCGAGCCCACCATCATGTTCTTCGGCCTGTGTAACTCCCCAGGGACATTCCAAATGATGATGAATGACATTCTCCGAGACTTCATCGATCGAGAGGTTGTTATCTGTTACATGGATGACATTTTGATCTTCAGTGCCACCCTGGAGGAGCACCAGAAAGTTGTCTGAGAGGTCCTAGAGATGCTGCAGAAATGGAGGCTCTACTTGAAGCTGGAGAAGTGTAAGTTCGAGCGGAAGTGGATCGAGTACCTTGGCCTCATCATCTCTGAGGGAAGCGTCACGATGGATCCTGTGAAAGTCTGTGGAGTTCTTGACTGGCTAACCCCAACCAAGGTCAAAGAAGTACAGTCCTTCTTGGGGTTTGTCAACTTCTATCACCGGTTCATTAAGGACTTCTCCAAGACAGCCCACCCCCTCCATGCACTGACCTGCAAGACTAAGGCATGGACCTGGGGACCAGGCAAAGACTGTGCATTCTGCACCATCAAAGATGCTGTCACCTCCACTCCAGTCCTTGCCCTCCCTGCCGATACAGGTCACTTCAAACTCGAGTGTGATGCTTCTAACTTTGCCACTGGCATGGTCCTATCCCAGCTCCAAACAGATGGAGAGTTCCACCCTGTGGCCTTCATGTCCAAGAGTTACACAGACATGGAGTGGAACTATGAGGTATACAACAAGGAGATGCTCACAATAGTGCATGCCCTCAAGGAGTGGCAGCATTTCCTACAGGGAGCAGAGGAGAAAGTCAATGTCTACACTGACCACAACCTAGGATATTTCTGCACTGCACAATGGCTGAACTGGTGCCAGGCACAGTGGTCACTCTTCCTCTCCCAATTCCACTTCACCCTCATCCACCACCCAGGGAAACTCATGGGAAAACCTGATGCACTCTCGCACTGTGCTGATCACCTGAAAGGCAAGGACAATAATGATGGGCTGACTCTCCTCCAACCCGCTTGGTTTGAGGCCCATGTGGCAGAGGCAGTCTTGGTGGAAGGTGAAGAGATGACCATCCTCAAGAGGATCAGCAGGGCAAAGGACCTGGATGAGAAGGTGGTGAAGGCAATGCGAGAACTGGGAGAGGGCACACTAAGGTCAGATGAGTGGGAGAAGCAGGGAGAGCTGGTTCTGTACAGAGGAAAGGTATACATCCCGAAGGACCTGCAGCTCTGCCATGACCTGGTGCAGCTACACCATGATGTGCAGGTGATGGGGCACCCAGGGTGGTGGAAAACCCTGGAACTCATCTCCTGCGACTACTGGTGGCCCTGGATGGTGTCAGAAATGGTATTCGAGGTGATCATGGGAAGTGGAGTGGAGTGCGGTGGCGTGAGTGTTCACTTAGCTAATGTGCAACTCCGTTGCAGGCATCTTGGGAGATGGGACTTCGGCTTCAACAACTCAGCTGGAGTGTTGTGCCACACGTTCTAGGCTGTCCCATATTTCAGGGTAGCGGGAGGACCTTGTGGCGATGTTACTCAGGTGGGGATGAAACTTAGAGGCGAACTTAAGATAAGAGTACTTTGGGGGGATTTCTAGTCGATATTCGAACTGAGGTACATTGATAGTAAACTACAAGTATAAGTACGAAAGAAGAACAGTGTCAGGGCACATACCCTGACTTAGCCCGGACCCGGACCCGCATCCGGACCTGCTCCACTTCCCGTGCCGCATGCTCCGGTCCCCGGATCCTACCTTCATGTGACTTCCGGGTATCCCCGGAAGTTTTTGCCATATTGGGGCCACTGTGGGAAAGTGAGAAGTTAACCTTCTTCTCACTTTCTTACCCACAGTAGGCAAGTGTAGCCTACTTTCTATTTATCTATACACTTTCTTACCCACAGTAGTGTTATGCCCTGAGATGGGCTGCTGTTACAGGTTAGCCTGTGGGCCATAGAGAGGGGTCATGGGGACCCGGGGTCTGTCCCCTGACAAACAGAGAAGGGGCCAGTCGGTCCAGCATGGGATGGGAGTGGAATGGTAAGTGCGACAAAACTAAAAGAGTGATGGGGACCAGGGAAATGGAACAGAGGACGGTGAAGTTGGGAGGCAGAATGAATAGGCCGACAATCTAGGTGCCAATATGATGGCAGATCAGAATGTCAATATACGAATAAACCAAATGTCAATAAGGAGCAGATCAGCAGTGACAATATCGACTGCTAGTAAGTTAAGCGAATGAATAAGAATAAAACGGTGTTGGCCAAATGGCTGAGGAACTCAAGTGGTGGTGGGAGAAAGAAGGAGGCACCGCTACGGGGCCATAGATGGGAACCACTATCGGCATGAATCACAGGCGTGAATAACAGGCACGAAAAATGGGCGCAAGAATGGGGGTGCAGATGATAGAAGTGGTAGAAGGGTGGGGATTTTGCGGGGCCATGACAGATGGCAGAGTATGTCAGGCAGTATGTTTGCAGGTGCAACACCTGCAACTGTGTCAAATCCTTCCCCTCCTGTAAAGTCAGGAAGCTCATCCCAAACAAGATCCCCACCCACCACTGGCAAGTGATCTCAGTGGACATGATTGGAGAGCTCCCCAAGTCGAAGGGCTACAATGCTGTTCTGGTCATAGTGGACCACCTATCCAAATGCATTCATGCAATCCCAACGGTGATGATGGTGGTGTCAGGGTTCAGCACCCTGCCCTAGGGTGCCCCAGACTCCCCAACCAATCCCTTCCTTCCATTCCTTCATCGTTGCCTTGTTGTTGCCTTTCTGTGTTGTGTATCCGCGTGCATGGGATAGCATGGGAACTTTCTGAGCGAGCAGCTCGCCCAGAATGTCCTCACGGGTCACAGCCACAGTTCTGGGTGAGCAACTCGCCCAGAACGTTCCCACGCTTACTGGGCACTGCCACCTGGATGTTCCCTCCGGGTCACACTACACAACTCTAGGAGCTGTATAGTTGTGGGCATGTGACCCATTCCTTTATATAGCAACCATGCAGGGAGATGAGACCTTTACCCTTCTTCTCATCTCATGCCCCACATAGTGTGAGGACAGGTTAGATGGGGGGTTGAGGTCAGGGAGCCTCCAAGTCCGAGGCTGGGCCCTGACAGGTGGACTCAGCGGGAATTGCATGGCTTTTCCTCAAGCATGTCTGGAAGCACCATGGCCTCCCTGAAGAAATCCTCAGTGACAGAGGGAGCACCTTTGTCTCAGGCTTCTCGTGGACCTCCTCGGTGTCAAGCTCACCCCTTCGACGCCCTACCACCCCCAGACAGATGGGCAGATGGAGGGAGTAAACCAAGAGGTGGAGGCCTACCTCCAGGTATTTGTCAACCACTGCCAAGACGACTGGGTGGACTGGCTCCTGCTAGCGGAATTTGCCTACAACAACTGTGTCCACTCCTCCACCCACTGGACCCCCTTCGAGCTCAATACTGGTCAACACCCCAGGATGGGGATGGAGCCCACATGCGCATCTGAGGTAGAAGCTGCTGATGCCTTCTCATCGAGAATGATGAAGATGCAGGAAGAGGTGAAAGCAGCACTAGAGCATGCGGCAGACAAGATGGCCCACTACTATGACTGGAACCGTGAGGCAGCCCCTACATACCAGGAAGGTGACTGAGTCTGGCTCAGCACCCAGAATTACACAACTGACCACCCAACCAAGAAGCTGGACCATAAATGGACCAGCCCCTTCACAATTGTTAAAGTTGTCTCCCCCACCACCATCAAACTCCGGCTCACCACCCAACAAAGAGGGATCCACCCAGTTGTATCTGTGATGAACATCCAGGCTGCCCCACCCTGACGAAATCACGGAACAGCCCACTGACCCCCACCCAGGCCCAGACCTCGTAGATGGAGAAGAGGAGTATGAGGCCAAGAAAATCCTGGACTCTAAATGGTGATGCCAAAAACTCTGGTACTTGGTGAAGTATACAGGCTGGCTGCACTCGGAGAACCAATGGCTCACATGCAACCACCTGACCCATACCTCTGACCTAGTGGAGGAGTTCCACCAAACTGTCAGGGACAGCTCTGAAAGTGGCAAAGTCCTGGCATGTGGGACTCAATGGGATGAATAGTGGCTATGCATAGTGGTGGTCCCATTGTGGGGTGAGCATCCCTGACCACTTAGTCTGAAGTGGGAATGTGAGTTATTATTAAAAGGGAGGACTATGCTACTTGCCTGAAGTGGGAATGTGAGAAGAAGGCTACTTCTTCAGTTCCCACTCCAGCTGTTATTATATACATATGGGGTTGTTCATGTGGGGTGTGCCACGTCACCCTCACATACAGCTGTGGCTCTCCAGGTGTTTCCATGGGAGATCCTGAGAGGGTCTGCTGTAGGCACAAGGTGAGTGCGGCAGCGATGGCAGTGATGTAGGGATGGTAGGTACAGGAGGGGCATGTGGCATGCATGCTGGTGGTATATTGAACAGAGGGGAAGGTGGTCCATGTAGAAGAAAGAAAGAAAGAAAGAAAGAAAAGAAGAAAAGGAAGGAAGGAAGGTGCAGTGTGGAGTGGGGGGCAGCAGAGCAGGGTCAGGCAGGGCATGCCCTGACACAAATGCACCCCCACACCCCAGGGAGAGAGGGAGAGAACTGCCCAGCCGCTTCGAGGCAAAGCGGCTTAAGGGAGGGGTGATGTCAGGGCATACCCCACCTGACCCTGTGCTGCATGCTGTGCTGCCCCACCCTACTCCGCTTCCCCCGCCATTGCCCCCTGCTCCTCCTATCCCTCCTCTCTTCTTTCTTCTTTCTCCTTCCTCTCTATTTCTGTTCTATGGTCAATTTCCCCTTTTCTCTATGTACCACTGGCACACCCACATACCCAGGAACACCATGCACCTGTCAGGGCTCGGTCCTCGATCAGGGACAGCCCGACCTCAGTCCTAGGTGTGCACGGTGTTCCGGGTGGTTGGGTGCTAGACCCTGTCCTCAGCTCCTCAAACTCACTGAAGGGACTAAGCAGGGATTGAGTTGTCATGTATTACAGAGGGTAACTACAACTTGCCTAAGCAGGGATTGAGTTGAGAAGAAGGGTAAGTTTCCCTATTCCCCGCTTGGCTACTATAAAAAGGAAGTGTACTGTACAGTTCATAACGTGACTCCGGGTAGAAGCCGAGCATGTTCCCACGACTCGGAAAAGGTGTCACATGGGTTAAGGCGAGTTGCTCGCCTTAACCCACGTGATTTTTCCCGCGGGCTCACATGCGGGCTGAAGTTGTGAGAGGTATGTAGGGATGGGGAGGTCTGGGGAGTGGGGGAAGTCTGGGAAGGTGGTTCTGGGGTGTGGTTGGGTGCCCTGACAGCGGGGTCAGGGGCCGATCCCTGACATCACCCCCCCTCTATGCCACTTCGCCTCGAAGTGGCTGTGGTCCGTGGTTGGGGGGTTTCCTTTATCCTCCTTGGTCTGGGGGCTTCCGGGTGGGCCTGGTGGAATTCTTTCAGGAGGTCTGGGGAGTTCTCCAGGTTCTCTCTGGGGAGCCATTCATTTTCTGAGTTTGGCCAGCCAGAGAATTTGACGAAGTACCAGAGCCGTCCATACTGGTACCTGGAATCCAGGATTTTCTCCACTTCATACTCCTCTTCTCCGTTCACGATGTCCGGGCCAGGGAGCGGGTCTGCATGGCGTTCGGAGATTCTGTCTGGGGCGTAGGGGCGGGTGTTTGAGACCGAGACTACCGGGTGAATTCCTCTTTGATGGGCCGTAAGCTGTAGCTTTACTGCTGCTGGGGATACCACCTTGACGATCTGGAAGGGGCCGATCCATCTGTGGTCAAGCTTCTTGGTTGGTCGGTCTGTCGTGTAGTTTTGAGTGTTGAGCCAGACTTTGTCCCCAACTTGGTAGACTGGTGCTGCCTTCCGGTTCCTGTCATAGTACCGTGCCATCTCTTCTGCTGCGTGCTCTAGTGCTGCCTTTGCCTCCTCTTGCATCTTCATCATCCGAGAGGCAAAGTCATTAGCCCCTTCGACTTCAGACATGCGGGTCGGTTCGGTCCCCATGCATGGGTGTTGCCCGGAGTCAAGCTCGAAGGGGGTGCGGTGGGTGGAAGAGTGGATGCAGTTGTTATAGGCAAACTCGGCAAGCGGCAGCCAGTCAGCCCAGTCATCTTGCCTGTGGTTGACGAACACCCGGAGGTAGGTTTCTATTTCTTGGTTGACACGCTCCGTCTGGCCATCAGTCTGTGGGTGGTAGGCTGTTGAAGGGGCGAGCTTGATCCCTAAGAGGTCTGCTAGCTCCCTGGAGAAGCGGGAGACAAATGCGCTGCCTCGGTCGCTGAGCACTTCCTCTGGGAGGCCGTGATGCCTCCAGACGTGTTCGAGGAAGAGCCGGGCCACGCCTGCTGAGTCTACCATAGTGACTGTGGGGATTGCGTGAATGCGCTTTGAAAGTCGGTCTACCACTACCAGGATTGCGTTGTACCCCTTGGAGTCTGGGAGTTCTCCAATGGTGTCTACTGAAATCACCTGCCACCTGCGGGTGGGGACCTTGTTCGGGATGAGCTTCCCGACTTTCCGAGATGGGAATGTCTTCACTCTGTTGCAGGTGTCGCACCCCGAGACGTACTGTGCAACATACTGTGCCATCCGGGGCCACCAGTAGTTTCAGGAGACGAGCTCCACAGTCTTCCACCGCCCAGGGTGGCCTGTTGCCACCGAGTCATGGTGGAGTTGTACCAGGTCATGGCGGAGCTGTGGGTCTTTTGGGACATACACCCGGCCCCGGTGGAGGATCAGTTCCCCTTCCTTCTCCCATTCATCCGAGTGTAGGGTCCCCCTTTCCAGCTCTCTCATTGCCTTTACCACTCCCTCGTCATGCTCCTTCCCCCTGCGTATCCTGTCCAGGATGTCTGCCTCTTCTCCCTCCACTGTGACCCCCTCCATAGCTCTGACTTCAAACCAGCCTGGGTGTAGGAGGGTCATGTCCGTGTTGTTGTCCTTCCCTTTTGGGTGGTCCGGCCGACGTGAGAGGGCATCGGGCTTCCCCATGAGTTTCCCTGGTTTATGGACTAGCAGGAAGTGGAAGCGGGAGAGGTAGAGGGACCACCGTGCCTGGTGCCAGTTTAGCCTCTGGGCTGAGCGGAAGTAGGAGAGGTTTCTGTGGTCGGTGTATATGTCGAACCTCTCAGGGGTGCCTTCAAGGAAATGGCGCCACTCTTCCAGGGCTCGGACTATGGCAAGCATCTCCTTGTCATAGATTTCGTAGTTCCTCTCTGCATCTGAGAAGCCCTTTGACATGAACGCCACTGGGTGGAATTCCCCATCTGTCTGGAGCTGGGAGGGTACCACCCCTGTTGCGAAGTTGGAGGCATCACACTCCAGTTGGAACTGACCTGAGTCCGATGGGAAGGTGAGGACCGGTGCTGAGGTGACAGCCTCCTTCAGCCCGTCAAATGCTTCCTGTTCCTTTCTCCCCCAGGTCCACTGCTTCGACTTCCGGGTGAGTGTGTGAAGGGGCCGGGCCTTCTCGGAGAAGTCCTGGATGAAGCGGCGGTAGAAGTTGACGAACCCCAGGAAAGACTGGACCTCTTTGACCTTCGTGGGTGCTGGCCAGTCAGTCACTCCCTGAACCTTCACTGGGTCCATGGCAATGTGGTTCTCCGAGATGACAAGGCCCAGGTAGTTGATCTTCCGCTGCTCAAACTTGCATTTCTCCGGTTTGAGGAACAGCTTCCGGCCCCTCAGTGTGGATAGGACCTCCTGGACGACCTTCCGGTGCTCCTCCAGGGTGGGTGTGAACACCAGGATGTCGTCCATGTAGCAGATGACGACCCCTCGGTCTATGAAATCCCTGAGGATGTCATTCATCATGGTCTGGAAGGTGGCCGGGGGGTTGCACAGTCTGAAGAACATCACCATTGGCTCAAACAACCCTTGGTTGGTTGCAAAGGCCGCCTTCCACTCATCTCCCTCCTTGATGCGGACGTTGTTGAACCCCCACCGGAGGTCGAGGGCTGAGAACCACTTGGCATCCCGGAGGCGGGTGAGGATGTCGGAAACTAGGGGGAGGGGGTAGGAGTTCTTGACAGTGATCTCATTCAGCTTTCGATAGTCCTGGACCAGCCTTAGGGAGCCGTCCTTCTTCTTCACGAAGAACACTGGGGCCCCCATGGGGGATTTGGATGGGCGGATCCGCCCATTTGCCAAGTTCTCCCTGAGGAAGTCATCGAGCTCCCCTTGTTCTGCAGGGGACAGTGGGAAGGTCTTTCCTTGTGGCAGCTTAGCCTCGGGGGTGAGGTCAATGGCGTGGTCCCAAGGTTTCCGGAGTGGTAGTTGATCAAAGGCCTCTTTCGAGAAGACGTCTCTGAAGTCTCGGTAGCACTCAGGCACCATCTCCTCGAGAGGCTTTTCCCCTGGGGTGGGGTCCTGCGCTCTTTGGGCCATCCGCTGCGATGGGGTGGTGGTTGCCCTCAGGTCGTGTCCCCATCCTGGGGGAATCACGGCTGCATATAGTCCATCCCCGGGTTCTACTGTGAGGTCAGGCTCCTTCAGAGCTATTGGCGCCACCCTGAGCCTTTGGCAGGCAGGTGGGCAGCGGGACATGATGACCTTTTGTCGGGCCCAGTCCACTTCCGGGTTGTGGTGTGTCAACCCCGAGTGACCAATAATGACTGACTGGCGCCCCAAGTTGGTCATTGCAAAGCGAGCTCGCTCCATGTGTTGACCAAACGTAAGGAGTGCATCCACCTCCTCCGTGATGGATCCATTCTCATTTGGGGTGCCATCCACATTGTGGACCGGGATTGGTTGGGGTAGGGGGGTGGTCTCCAGGCCATGCTTCCGGACGAATTCACGACTGACAAACATCCCTGTGGCCCCTGAGTCTAGGAGGGCGGAGGTGGTCACTGAGGTGAGAGAGGTGGTTGCAGTCAGCTTCACCAGAAGGTTGAGGGAGCGAGGAGGGCGTTTGGATAGTACGTAGATCGTGGGTGGGGGAACAGCAACCTCAGCCGAGGCGCATTGTGGGTTCTCTCTGCGGGGTTTTGTGGGTGTGGCTCTTTTTTTCTTAGCGATCACTCGGTGTAACTTAGGTTGCGCTGTAGTCCTGGAATTGCCATGGTATCTACATGCAGGTACAGTGACGCTGGGGGACGACCGGGGCACATCCCTCACCGGTCGTCCTCCTGAAAATCCTCAGCAGGTCTCTCCTCCCCCGCTTCCTCCTCTGCACGGTCCAGCTCCTGGGTGAGGGGGCGGTCCTTCAGCAGGTCTGCAATCGCCCAGAGGTCTTCCGGGGCCAGACGGGTCATCTCCCTAGGGGCCTCCCCTTGTAATGTGGCCCGGGCCTGATAGGGTCTCGGCCTCAGGCAGTCTCGGGCTATGTGCCCTAGCCGATTGCAGTTATAGCAGGGTCCAGTGCGCCTCTGCTTGGTCCTGGGGGGGGCAGATGCGGTCCAGGTCCATGGGTTGGGGGCCGACTTTCGGGGCTGGGGCTGAGGGTGTGGATGCAGCGGGAGGGGGAATGGGCCCGGGAGGAGGTCGGGAGTGAAATGGGGATGGCTTGACAGCCAGGGGGCGGGCTTGAGCTTGGGTGGCTTGGAATCGTTGCCACTGATTGTCGAGGAGGGAGGCTTCACGCTTCCATTCTGCCCATGTCGTGGGCATGGGCCGGAGGCGATAGATGTTTTCGCGAAGGCGTGGGTGAAGGGCGTGCTCAAATCGGTCCACAAGAGCAACATCTCCCATTTGTGACACTGGGCCGTGCAGCTCAAACTGCTGGATCAGTTTGTCTACTGACTCATTCCCTTGTCGGAGTGAGGCAAGCTTTTGACGGGCTGTGGCTTGTCGGTTTGGGTCTGCAAACATAGAATCGAGTTCTGCCGCAAAGTCATCAAAGGAAATGGCTGGGGCTCCTGGGGCAAGGAGGGTGTTGATGCGTTGGGTGGCCCATGGTCCGGCAGTCCCTCCTTTCATGTATGACAGGACAAACAGGACTTGGCTGTGTTCGTCCAGGAACTCGGCATGGCGCATGCTCATGTAGAGTCCACATTCTGCCTTGAAGCGGTCTAGGTCATCTTGTGACCCAGAGAAGGGGGTAGGGGTGGCTACTTTGGGTGGCTTATGAGCCGGAGCGGGTGTAGGGGCCGGGGCTGGGGCCGTGGGTCTGGTCTGGGTGGCCAGTTGGGCCTGGAGATCTTGGAGCTGGCGGGTCAGCTCCGCTATCTGATCTTCCAGCGACATCGGGGGGGATAGAAGTAGGTTGAACCCTTCTTCTGCTGTCAGGGCTCGGTCCTCAATCAGGGACAGCCCGACCTCAGTCCTAGGTGTGCGCGGTGTTCCGGGTGGTTGGGCGCTAGACCCTGTCCTCAGCTCCTCAAACTCACTGAAGGGACTAAGCGGGGATTGAGTTGTCATGTATTACAGAGGGTAACTACAACTTGCCTAAGCGGGGATTGAGTTGAGAAGAAGGGTAAGTTTCCCTATTCCCCGCTTGGCTACTATAAAAAGGAAGTGTACTGTACAGTTCATAACATGACTCCGGGTAGAAGCCGAGCATGTTCCTGCGACTCGGAAAAGGTGTCACATGGGTTAAGGCGAGTTGCTCGCCTTAACCCACGTGATTTTTCCCGCGGGCTCACATGCGGGCTGAAGTTGTGAGAGGTATGTAGGGATGGGGAGGTCTGGGGAGTGGGGGAAGTCTGGGAAGGTGGTTCTGGGGTGTGGTTGGGTGCCCTGACAGCGGGGTCAGGGGCCGATCCCTGACAGCACCCCTCCTGTACCACCATACCCTAATGCCACTGCCTCTATCGCTGCACCCACCACATGCATCCCCACCCACACAGTGGCCACCCCCAGGACCTCCTGCAGAGACACCCAGAGAGGTGCAGCTGTGTGTGGAGATGATGTGGCCCCTTCCACGTGACCCTAGCTGCATGTATATAACAGCACCTGGGGTGGGAACAGAAGAAGCAGCCTTCTTCTCACTTTCCCACTTCAGACTAAGTGGTCGGGGATGCTCACCCCATGATGGGACTGCCACTACACATAGCCGCTACTCGTCCCATCAAGTCCCCTGCACTGGGACTTTGCCGCTTTCGGAGCTGTCCCTGACACTGCTTCTTCCATATCTCCATCAATTCTCCACTGATCTGGACGAATCTGATATCGTTGGAAAGCCCTTGTCAACACGAGTCGAACGATGTCACAAGTGATGCATTTGGCTCAGCGGTTGTTCTGATCACTATGGTTCTTTATTTCCTTAACAACATCAATATTGCTTTGATATTGTTGTTTTCTTATTTGTTCCTTGTGGATCTGTTGCTGTCCTAAACCTGTCAGATCATTTGGATTTCCATGTGTATTTCTTTCATATTTATAGCTACCTCTTTCCTGTATTTTACAAAGAAGACTCCCCTGAAGAGAGAGGTGCTCCCCAAAAACAAACATGAAGCAAAAGAAGCCCAAGATATAGTGCAGGGACAGAGTTCCCTTTAGTTTGATTATCAGTGAGATTTACAAGTTTATCTTTCTTATCACATAGCACCCAGACCATTTTCTCCCTCCTCCCTCCTCATCATCTGAACCTCCCTTGAGCATACACAACCTGTGGTCCCCTCACTTTCTCATTAGGGTGGTAGATCCCCTGCCCCCTTACAATGTCCCAAAAGATTTGCAACTCCACCATGACCTGGTCTGACTTCACCATGACTCAGTGACAACAGGACACCCAGGATGGTGGAAGACCCTAGAGCTCATCTCCTGCAACTACTGGTGGTCCAGGATGTCCCAGTATGTTGCCCAGTACATCTCAGGGTGTGACACCTGCAACTGAGTGAAGGTGTTCCCATCCTGAAAGGTTGGGAAGCTCATCCCAAACAAAGTTCCCTCCCACAGGTGGCAAGTAATCTCAGTAGACACCATTGGTGAGCTCCCAGACTCCAAAGGATACATGCAATCCTGGACTGACTCTCCAAGTGCATTCACGCAATCCCTACAGTCACCATGGTGGACTCAGCAGGCATAGCCTGACTCTTCCTTGAGCATGTCTGGAGACCCCATGGCCTCCCAGAAGAGGTGCTTAGTGACCAAGGCAGTGCCTTTGTCTCCCACTTCTCCAGGGAGCTGGCAGACCTCCTAGGGATCAAGCTCTCCCCCTTGACAGCCTACCACCCACAAACTGATGGCCAGACAGAATGGGTCAACCAGGAGATAGAAGCCTACCTCTGTAAGTAGTGCAGCACCACATGGCCCATATCCCCATCAGGTTCTTCTTTTCCGCTTCTGATCTTCTATTTGATCTGGTCACATGGTATCGGTTATGATGCCATGTGATCTTCTATCATCTTTGATCCGCTCCTACTGGTTATTAGTTAGTTGGCTAGTTACCGTCTCTACCGTGTATATATATCCTTTGCTGGCATGGGCATGTCCCCCAGCTTTGCTATCAACTTGGTTTTGGGGGCATCCTTTGTTGCAAGCACACATGACCCTGACACTTCCCCATCCAAACTAAAGAACCAGGGAACAGCTTGGTGGTGGTCTCGTTAGAACCTCCCAACTGATCTTCCTTCATTCTCTCCTTCACCGCTTTGAAGCGGTCAAGGTCCTCACTTGCACCAGCGAAGGCAGTGGGGGGTGACTGTCAGAGATCTGGAATGCTGTCAGAGACTGGGAATATTGTTAGAGTCTGGCAGACTGTCAGAAGACAGGTAGAAGACGGATTGGGTTCTGTCTGAGTTGAGGTCAGAGTTGATGCAGAGGTCTGTTGGAGCGCGCACGCGGATATGCAGGCAGAAATATGCGGCGCATCCGGAAGCACTGTTCAAGGTTAGCAGAGTGGGATCGTGGCCTCAGCGACTCAGGTGGAGCGCTGTGCCCTGAGCTTGACGTTTGGGGGAGATCCCATATTTACAGACTGACACTCACAGCAGACTTCAAACAAGACTTGCAGGCAGAGCGGACCTGTAGGAGGAGCACGGACTCCGCAAGCATGGACTCAGAGGGGGGGAAGCCCCCTTTGCAGAAGGAGAGACTCAGACCAGACAGGGGGGGGGTACTCTAGTTGATTTCAGACTGGGGTCCCCGAAAGTATTTACAAGGTATATAAATAGGCAAGAGGGAATATAGAAAGGCCAGTCAGTCTGGCGCGGTCCGGTGCAGAGATAAGCGGGGATTGTCAAACTAAATAAGGACAAGAGCCTGGGAACTGGAAATGAGGAACAGATCAATAAACAATAAGTGGCAAGGGTTATTGATGAATAACTGAATGAGATCAATAACCTAGTGCCAATAAAGAGGGGATCAAATGCCGATATTGGCAGGGAAGCAAACAATAAATGGCACTCAGCAAGGAATGAATGATAAGCTGCCAAGTGACAAATGGCCAGAGGAAAAGCGGAGGTCAGCGCGCGGCACCGATACAAGTCCGCAAATCAGGATGCGGGGTCAGTGCGATGCCGACACAAGTCTGCAAAGGGATGCGGGAATCAGCATGGTGCTGATGAGTCCGCAACAGAGGGTGGTCTGTCAGTGCTGTCACAAAAGGACAGCATGATGGCCAGCAAGATACAGAGGGGAGTGTTGACCTGACCAGAGGTGTCAAGGACAACCAGAAATGGGCAGAGGTTGCGGAAGGTGCGGAAGTGGTGCATGGTCGATAGAACAGACATCGGGTTGGGGCTGGTAAGGATAAGGATGGGTTCAGGTCGGCAGAATCGCCTGTCGGCATTGATTTGCCGCTGACGGAGCCACGGGATTTGTCAGTCATGACAGTGACCTTGGGTGCTTTGGGTTTGGGTGCAGGTGTGGGTGCAGGTGCAGGTGCAGGTGTGGGTGGTGGGTTTTGGATTCTGCTCTCAAGGATGGCTTGCAGTTCCTGGAACCTGGTCAGCAGGTCCTGGTACTGCTCCTTGGTCACCATGCTGGAGGAGGTGGGGGAGACTAGGTTGAAGCCTTCTTCTGCTGTCAGGGATGGTGCAGGAGAGGCAGGGGTAGTGGCGTAGCCCCCGGCACTAGCAGCCTGGGTGGCGGCAGAGTAATGGGAGTATATGGCAGGTAGCCCTCACTTGGGCTTGCATCCCTGTCTGGCTCCTTAGGCTGAAGCAGGAATGCATTATTATTAAGATGAAAAGCTAAACTAGGTTGAACTACCTGCCTGAAGCGGGAATGAGAAGAAGGCTGCTTCATCAGTCCTGCTTTGGCTAAGTTTATATACATATGAAAACAGGTCATGTGGAGGTGCCATGTCAGCCTCAGACAAAGCCAGGTTGTCATGGGTGACTCCATGGTCAATCTCAGGTGTCAGAGAAGAGAAACACAAGTAAGAATGTGTGGCATGTCCAGCATCATGGTACCCATGTGGGATGCATCCATGCTACAGATGTGGAAAAGAGAGAAGTTGTCTGTATAAGGATAGAAAGGAGAGAAAGAAAGAAAGGAGGAAGAAGAAAGAGGAAGAAAGAGAAAGGAGAGGGGAGCAGTGCGGCATGCCCTGACACAGGCTCAAGATGTTTGGACAAGACAATCAGACTATTGTTGTGAATGCACTCAGGTGCTACATACATTTAGGGGGGTATCATTGGGGTTTCCCTTGAATAAGGAAATCCTATTTCATTGAACCTGATCCTTCCAGCAGGATCACATACCCAATAAATTCAAGATGGCAGATTCTTCTGCAATCATATGACAATGCCACGCATGCATTAAAAGGTGTCAACATGCCCCTTGGTGATGTTCCTGTGTCTGACCACAGGGTATTCACGAAACAAACTGAAAAAAAAAATAGAAATAGATTCATGCTGGGACAAGTGAAAGGAAACAAGGGCTGTGCAGAGTCAAGCGAAGCGCAAGCACTCTAGTTTAGCAGTAGTACCGAAAAGACAAATGCAAAAATGATTGAAACATGAGCAAAACAAGATATAGAGCAAGCAGGGAAACCACATAACATGTACGGTCCTTAAATTCACGAATATATAGATGAAATCTAGCTAATACTTCCGTCCACTCTATGACCTGGAAGAATTTCCCCCGGTCATTTGTTGGACTAGTTTAATGCCTCGATTACTAATCCCACTAGATCTGATACCAAGCACCGACTTAGGTCTCAGCTTTAGGGGACTAGTGGTCCGAGGCTCCAAGGGTGAAGTCCCGGCTTCACCCGTTGCATGTGTCTTCAAAGGTGCTATGCTCCTAATCCCAAGAACCGAAATCGGACGACGAGAAACACCACCCGTGGTCTGTGGGCTCAGGATGTTTCCTCCAGTGGATTGCATCTTGAGTGGAGCCGTAGTTCGGATTGCGGAAGTAACGAAAGAACCTGTTCCCGTGAACTGACGGCGAACAGGACTAGCTGATCTTGTACCAGTGAAGTGGGTCCGTAACGGAGCTAAATCATTGACGTCTGGGAACGCGAAACTGGACGAGGTGGAAGATGGAGAGAGCGGTCCAGTTGATCCTCCAGTAAACTGAGTGACCAGTGTGCCAACTCTCCCTCCGCTGGTAGGCGTCGGCGAGAAGGTAAGACTTATCTTTCCCCCATTGCCAGTGTCATTCGGCTGAAGAGCCCCTCTACTCGGCGACCGACGAGCCCTCAGCTCGGCAGGCAGCATTAGCTGTAAGTGGGAATATAAGATTGCTTGATGGAAATTAAAATGGACACTAGACAAACCAAGCATTCATTGCACCACACTTGGCCATCGCGGTCGGATCTTGCCTGGCTGTCAAGCTTCTTGCCACAACCTGCCTGCGGGTCTCCATTCAGTCGCTGAGCTTCCTTACGAGCTCGCCAGTCCTTCCCACCACAGACAAGACACCCTAAATGCCACTTGCTGCCCTGAGGACCTGGTACAACGCCTTTCTCCATCTGGAATACAGTTCGCCTGCATCCACCACAGGCGAAACGACCCGATGACACAGGAGAAACTGGCGCAGGAGGAGTCACCGCTCGAGGCGAAGATCGGACCTTCTCCCTCAGACCGAACTTCGGTGCTTGAATCTTGGAATTTGGTGGGACCGTGCTCATGCGGTCATATTTCGGTACCTCGCGACCATTTGATGGGACTGGGAACTCTTTGCGAATCGTTCGCAATGGCGATGCGCACTTGAACACTATCAGTTTGACAATTGAAATCTACATGGTACGCAATGATGACTTACAGAAACATGAACCGCTTTCCCATTCTCCCTTACAAAGTTAGTTCTGCCATCCAATTCGCCGAAGTTATCACCACACGTGGCGCATCTGAAACATGCATGGTGATATCTTTCTACGTGGATGTCCTTATCACTATCGCGATTCGAAACGGATTCAACTTCCTGATCGTCGTCGTCGGATGCTTTGCGGGACTTTGGGACTGTAACAATGCGACCTCTCATATCTTGCACTAGGAGTGGACGAGCGCAGCCATCACACTTAGCATTCAAGAGGGCTTCTGGGGTTGTAAATTTGTGAAGCGGAGAAGAGAGGCTAGAGGGTGTTCGAGGCGAATTAACCTTCTGACTCCCACTTGGCGGGGTAGTTATATTGGCCACACCCTTTAATAATGTAGACGGCGTCGGCAATTTTGATGAAGTCCCAGCCACCCGTTTCTGTGGTGTTATCACCCTTGGCAGTGTTGAAACTTTCGCTAGCGGCGAGTCCATCATAATGATGGCTCGAGTGAGAGGAGAACGGACTTGTTCTTCGGGTAAGGTTGAGCCTGAGAGAACAGATGGAGAAATATTGAGTACAGAAGAGGGTGTACTCCAGCGAGGCTTGACGCTTTCGCGTCCAAGGGGAAGCGATGAGATTGATGTTTCGCTTGTTCGTGGGGTCTGAATCGGCAAAGGTCTGGGCGAGTCAGGTGTACCTCTGAACGTTGGGATCAAGCTAGGACGGCTCCTATGAGCAGACCTGCGGATGGGAGTGATGGAAGGTGTGGTGCTGCGATCATCATCCGCATCGAACCCGCTGGCACCAATATCCTCTAGTAAATCTTTCCCAGAGGGGCTTGGTGGCGAGTTTAAGACAGATGTGAAAGCCGTAGATGGGGCAGAGACAACGGACGAAGCATCTGAGTCCACCACACTGGGTGACATGGATGAAGATGACTGCGTGCTCAAGCTATTTGCCAGCGAGGAGTTGACGAGCGAACGTGTTAAAGGCGAAAGGGAGGAGGTGGTCGCAACTTCGGATCGAGGAGGTGGTGGGGGAGATGGGGTAGTAGGTGGTAGTGGTTCGGCCTGTGCCTTGATGAGTGAGTCCAGTCTTTTAGTTAGGCGCTCGATGGTAGGGCTGAGTCCCCCATTTGTCCGTGGTGTCGGTTTCGGGACATCCCTGGAGACGGGGGAGGAAGCACCTGAAATGGACTTCGTGATTCCCAGCCGCAATTCGAGCTCCTCGACAACAGGGCTTCCTTCTCTGCTGGGGGAACCTTCTTTCGCGCTCTGACGTACGCCACCAACACTTGCGCTGGAGCGCGTCCGATGCCGCTTTGGACTTGGTGACCCAGCCCGAAGGCATTCATCAAAACACGTCTCACAGCATGGTTTGCCTGTAATATCAACCATTGGACTCTTTGAAATGTCCTTTCCACAACCAGTGCATCGGAAACATGACGGGTGCCAGATGCGTCCAGCATTCTCTACAGGTTTACCACCTTCCTCCTTGACGAGCGCGTACACTGGTTTATGACATTCCTCACAAGTGCCCCGTGAGGCAGCAGAATCATTCCGAAAACAATCCTGGCACAGGTATCTTCCGGGTTCTGAAGGCGAAGGATATATTGTTTGGTCGGGGAGGAACGTCATTGAGCACCCATTGCACATGAACGATTTTAGGGTCTCAGGTCGACCCAGAACGGTGCCATACACTTTGACAAGCGCCCCAGTAACGTGAGATTTAACTATCGTCGTACCATCATTTGTGTCGGCGCCTGGTGCGACAGAGTGCTTAAGAGGGCGAGAAGATGTCACGCTGTTGATGTGAGATTGGATTTTCTCAAAAGTACGGCTTTTGCTTCCCACTAGTGAGTTTCCAGAATGATGGCTCTGTCGGCGAGGAAACTTGTTGGCTGTACGAGATACAAAGGTTTGAGTATCGTCAACCGGAGTCGTAGATGCAGTTCGTGAACGGGAATTAGTGGAGGTGGTTTTTTCGGGAACTGACGTCGAGGGCTTCGATTCTGGTTCTGTGGGTACGGATTCTTGAACATAACTAAAGCACTTTTGTCAACGGCACGCCGTTGGAAATCAATAGCAAGTGCGCACGTTTTGGACCAACTATCACCCACACCTGGTTTCCTCTTTCCAAATCTCACGGAAGGTTCTGAACGGGTTCGTTAAGTGATTCGGGGGCATGAATGAGGGACGTTCACCCACCAGCTGGAAGACCGCCGCATTTCTTGCACCTGTCTTGTGTAACAATGTCGCCACAGCTGCGGCAAAAAGCCATCAACTCTGGCGGTAGTTTTGATGCAGAAGGACGCGCCCTGGTTGAATAGACCTATAAAGATGTAGATGAGGACGCGATCGTAAATCCAACAAACAACAACGCAAGCGTAAACAGCTGTCAACAAGTGGCTCAATCACGTGTGGGCCATGCAATTCAACCACGCTAGTCGTGATATTTTAAGATATTCGATGGTAATTTAGCGTCGAGCTACTTAAGTATACCGTGGCTCAGATTGATACTCACACCGAAGATATCATCGTTGACCGTGAGACTGTAACAACCCTAAGGGGCAATTTTGACTCATGTATCAATTGGCTTGTGACGTATGGCGGTCAGGATGAATTCGACTTCTGTTCGTGTGACACTCAAAGCAGGTTCAAGCAAAATATAGCGAGAATTCATTTTGTCACTCATTCAGGATCGCCGTCTCGACTCTCAAGAGGATTTGCCCTGTCATACAGCTCATTGATTCGAGACACATATCCCACCTTCAGGCTGATTCCCCGACCACGATAAACCATGGCGTCCAGGATACCACATTCGACCCTCCATGGAGGGTGTTTCTGCAAGCGCGTGAGATACTCAATTGACGTGGACATACCTCCATTATTGAACGCTTATTGGTGAGCACTGGAGCGACAATGAAGAAGGTCAGACAACTCATCATCTGGAACGCTCATCTTACATAGTCACTGTACTCGATGTCAAAAACTTTTTGGAGCACCTTTCATCCATACCATTCACTTGCGTCCAGAGGCCTTCAAATGGACCACAGCCCCAATCCCACTCTCGAACGTTACGGACGAATACGTGGTCATCAACGTCAAGCACCGTTTCCGCTGCAAAACTTGCGGCTCTCACATTGCAAGCTGGAACGAAGCTAAACAAAAGTGGAGCGTATGGGGCGCAACATTGGATCGTGACGTCAACGGACGAATTATTGACTGGTCATTTGTGAAGCCAACTGACCATATGTTTTACGGAACGAGAATGCTCGACATTCCCGACAATCTGGGAAAGTGGGAAGGGTATCCAAATCAATCAGAACCGGTGCACGCGCCGCTGACGGAGGATGCATGATAAAATCTTCACACTCTTCACCCTGAGACTCGCAGTGCATGGTCAAAGGATTAATAATATTGCGAACGTAACATGGTAACATGATAATGATATTTATCCCCGCCCAAAAGCTCTACCGACACTGTTCTTGACAACTCCGCCGAGTATTTGGCCAGTCAAACCCAAATTCCATCCGCCCGTAAGGGAATTGGCCCATCGTTGCTTAGCGTCCCGGTCACTGAGAACACAGAAAACCCCAGTGAGACCCAGGTCGCCTAGGGGAAAGCGGAGGACCTACGCATATGTGAAGCCGACGGCATTTGTGCAGTTGAAGACCAACGCCAACACTACTATTGGTACGAAGCTAAAGACGTGTCATCAACGTCATGGTCAGAAAAAACTGATTCGACACGTACGACATGCTGAATCTAATGAGTGAGAGTATCAAGACTAGGAACCAGAATACAGGGAAGGAATAAATCGCGATCTAGAGCAGAATGGTGAGTGCCGTGAATAAACCATCACTCAATCATCAGGAGTACCCAAAACATCCTAGACAATTGTAAAACGTTATTGTGGAAAAATCACAGCTAAACCAGAAACGAACTTGGCATCGATCGGGTTCGCAGGCCGTGACGGATCACGACTCTCGAACACCCAGTAACTTTCTCCGTCATCATCGACTTGGTTCCAGTATCTAAGCCCAACCAATCTTCTTCCAGCAACGTTCTATAAAGATATCTCATAAAACCTAATAACAACGCAGTAGAGCCCTAAGAACTCACTCGACAATTCCAGAAATCCATCGCCAATAATACTACGACAGCGACAGTCTGATGTCGTAAGTTGACGCAATACCCACATCCACCCAGGCGCCAATGCTTACAGAGAGTATGTAATTTTCAGTTAAGAACCCACAGAGAAGGTAAGTAGCCACAGCGGCTATCCTGAAGAAGTAGAGAAACGCCAAAACAGCAGGATGCGAAGATTGTTTTAATATCCCGGCCAATCCTAGAAAGGTTGTTGAGCCTAGTGAAAGCGCGAAGATGGCAAAACGAGCATTTACCAGCCTCGGCGTCTCCAGGTGTTGCATTGGTGCGTGAAGCAGTGTTGGTGGGAGTGAGGACTATAGGTTCTCTTGGAGTGCCCACCGACTCGCCAATACGGCCCGTTGGTAGGCTTTGGGTCGACTCCGAAGGGTCGTCAGGCTCGATGGTCTGAGCAAGTAATGGGGTCGCAACAGATGACATGGGGAGACGCAATTCAGAGGATCAGGTGGCAGTGATTGTTGCAGCACTACGCTATCGCTGGACAAGAATGACGCCAAAGTTTGGTACAGGCTGAGGAAGTGATGCTGCAACAGGGTCACATGGTGGCGCTGTCAATTCTCATTTGGCGAATTCATCTGCACATCAAATCCGTTGAGAAGACAATAGACCTGCGTAACTGGCGCCTGACAAGGTGGTAATTTCGTTAATCGCATCCTTCTTTCTGCCATTTCCAGTGAATGTTATTGAACAGGCCGTTCGAGGTCGAGATATTGACAAGCGCTGCGTCTACTCACGTTGTTGAAGTCGCGCTATTCTTGATCCTATCGCTGCCATACTTGTGCGCTGTTCAAAACGCCCTGCTTATGAAGCGAAGGATTTTCATCTTACCACTTTTCTCAGCTCACGCATAACAGAACTAAGCTGTGTTCGCCCGTATTTTCAAACTGGCCTCTCCACGAGGCGAGATTGGGGAGGCGGTGACGCAGTCATCCCAGGAATGGACAACGGTAATTTCATTCTTGACATGGGAAGCTTGAGACTGGGGGCCAGCCGCTGCCATCGTTGCAAGGACCTCGTGATCCTCCGGATGAGACATAGGCCAACTGGTATCCCGTGCGCAGCCAGCTCCCAATCATTGGACTTCACTCGGAGCCCTGGAAGTTGAAATGTTGCGCCTGGCCAATCATCCGTTCTCCGTGTGCCCCAGGCAAGATACACGCCCTCAATGAGAGGGCTCTCGGAGCTAGACTAGTCGGGCTACTGGTACACTTGGTCAGAAATTGTTCGAGCGAACAGAAATTGCCAGGGTTGTCGAGAATGGAAACTCTAGGTTCACTCGCGTAGATTCCACGTCAGCTCTTACAATGCAGGTTCTCATGGAAAAAGAAATCTAGTCACAGCTCACGCGGGCACATGCGTTAACGCAAACATGGAGGTGCATACACAGTGTACAAATGTCCCGCAAGTTTGGCCAGAAATACGGTAGAACTGAAAACGCATCAACCCCGTTCCGGTGCAGGCGTAAGCTTCCGACGGTAATGCATGACAAGTTCCCCACCCTGTCTCCAAATATAGTGGCGAACAGCCGCCAGAGTCATTTCAAGCGGAAGGAGGGCATCATTGCATAAAATCTCAAAGTCGGATTCCGAAAGACGATAAGGAGATGCGTCGTCTGAGTGGCTCGTCATCGGCCGTACGACTTGCTCAGATGATAGACGATGGGGGTCCGCTGCGGCTTGCTCTGTAGACGCCGGATGTTGTGAATGAACCCCTCGTTCCAATGCTTCGAGTTTCTCAATAACCTAAGAGATCCATGAGCACTCCACTCTTTCTAGCATGGAAGAATGGGACCTACATAAAGCAAAACCTTCCGAACTCTCAGAACGCGACTGGCTGTCAATCTCAGCTGGCTGCATCATAATGAGAAACGACGGTATGACATGAGGCATTCCCAAACTCACTTGCTCACGAGCTCGGGCATGGGCTCTATCCCGGGCTTGTTCCAAGGCAACACAATAAATCCAACTTTCACGGGGGTAGGCTGCATGATTTTTCCCACCAAGAGAAACTCCAACAACCAAAGCGGTGCCGTTTGTTCTATGAGTTCTATATCGTCTTCTGCAGGGGAGCACAGACCGTGGTACGTGGTTGTCCACCCGCTCTCGCCACTTGCTTGTTCCGAGATGATGATTCTGAGCGTGTCAGGAAGATTTATCGGTGGGGCCTCGAGCACGGTTGGTGGCTGGAGAGTTTGTTGAGTTAGACTTTCAAGGAATTGGAAGTTGACTTTGGCGGCCTTAACCTATTCAAAGATATTCATTTTATTCAGTATCATTGTATCCATAATTCGACTCACACTGGTGGATTCCTCGACTGGCTCAGAGGTTTCCTGAACAGGTTGAGGAGTTGAAATATCTTCGGCGACAGTCTTCTTAGGCTTCCCGAAATTTTTCCAGCTCCTCATAAATCGCCCGGGAGTCAGAGGAACCATTGGAGCACCAGAAACTTGACTCGGTGTTGGACCATGCTCGACTGAACTCGACGGGGGCAACGAGAAGTAATCCGCAGAACTGATGGCCTTCCCAAATGATGTCATTCCACCAATTGGTGCAGGAGACTGGGCCAAGCGAGGTGTCGGTGAGCCTAGCGCACTCGGAGAGGCGGGTATGGATGATACGATATCTTTGGCGGGGAGTGATGGAAATCCGCTTCGCGGCCAGCTGGGCGCGGGTAAAAGTTTTGGTACCTCCGGGATAATAGCTGGTGTCATTGACAGTGTGGACAGTGCAGTGACAACCCCTGGTGTCCTCTGGGTCCGGACCGTAAGGTCGGAGTTGGATCGTAGTCGGCGTTCCTTGATGGCCTCCAAATTCAAAGTGCCAGGAGTAACGCGTTGAATCCCTTTTCCTGGTGTCGCAGATAACCCACCCGACGACCGCGAGACTAGCAATGCTTCTGCCCGAATGAAGCCTGGAAGAGGGACAATAACAACACGTCAGGTGCAAGTCGAAGACTATGGCTGAACACTCGCCAGCAAACAGGTTGTTAAGAACCCATTTTCCAACATTCACTAACCAATTAGCCATCAGTACATTGGTAACACGCAGCATCAGGGACGTACGGCGATGTTCATCTGGAAAAGAAGGATTCCCAGCAAAGCCAACTTCATCAGCATAGACTTCAGCATCAAAACAAGTAGTTTCGGACAGGTGGACAGTCAAACTTCCCATCTTCGTATCTACCGTAGCCCATGATGCAATCATCGCCTCTCCCTCTATACGTTCTCGCACCGTCTCCAATGACTCTCGCGGACTCCAATTGATCTCATTCTGATTCTGAGAATCACCGCTACTCCCATTCATCGAGGCAGTTTCGACTTCCTCGCTCGAAAAGTACCCGATGTATGTGCCACGGACGAGATCCCATACGGCAACTTCACCAGAGGTGTCCACAGTCAGAGCGTGTATCCGATCGTTTAGAATCACGGATCTGACCAGACCGTGACTCCCTTTCAGCACCTCTTCAGGTGAAGAACGCAATGGCTTCGCTTGAACCGCCACTTCGCGTGATTCATACTCAGCTTGCGGCAGGCTTGCATCCACGATCTGGCCATCATGTAGCTGGGATAACGACCCCGGCTGAGTGGCTTTGTAACTTCCAGTTGAACCAGCGTGGGCAGGATAATAGAAGGGGGAGGCAGATGAAGTTGGCGGAGAATGAGACTCCTTTGACTGAACCTGGGAAGCGCGATGCTGGACTGGAACAGAAAGGACAGATGCAGCAGAGTATAACGTGGCAACTTCCGGATCTCCATGAGACAGAGATTGCTTGAAAGTGAAACCAGCGTCTGAGGGTGCAAGTTTCACAAGACTTTCGAATCGAATCCCATATAGGGTGTTCGGTGCGATTTCCTGCGGCTCATCGGTGGCAATAATGGACTGAATAGAATGTACAGAATGGTGGGGCGGCGGGCGGTTCTGGGGAGGTGAGGGAGCCAGAGACGCCACTTCAAAGAAACGAGGCGATGCTGAACGTGGAGTGTCGGCTACTGGAATGAACGCAGAAGGGCCACCAGTAGACTGTCGTGACTCCCCTCTGAAGAGTGCAATGGGTGTTGATGAGCGGGACGCAGGGTGTCCATTTGACATCCGTGAAAGGCCCATTGTATCCATGATCGATGGTGGTGCCGAATGATCCCAGTTTTGGACAGTGGAATATGTCATCCTCGAGAAGCGGGAACCAGGATCCCGCCATCGCTTAATGTCAGAGGCGCCCGTAGCTGTCCATACAGCCCAGTTGTCAACGGCAAGAAGCCTATTGATGCCTTCTTTACACCGATTCTGTGCACTGCCGTCTCCAGTGTCTCGACACAAAACCATGCACTCCCCTTCCGCAATGTCCCCACAGTTCTCCATATCTACTTTGCAAACTAGGCCGGACTTATCACCAGAGTAGAATATAGATAGATTAGGATGAGAGCTGAAGAGCGTCCAGACGCTCTCAGTATGGTGTGAAAATGTGTGCAAGCATCGCTGTCCAGAAACAGACCAAATCTTGATAGAAGCTGTGTAGATAAGTGAGAAAATTTGCTGACCGACGGGAAATGTAAACGAACCATCAGAAGACCCAGTAAGAATCTGAAGTTACGAAGTCAGCCAGTGAACTGTCGATGAACTGGACTTAAACTCACGTATTTTCCATCGTCAGAAATAAGAATAGACCGAATATTGTCAGTGTGTCCCACAAGTTTCCCCACACGTTTCCCAGAGCGTGGGTCCCAGAGGCGAACCACCCGCTCCGGACTACCTGAAGCGATCATGTTACCAGAGGAATCAACGGCTAAAGCGTAAATGGAAGCTTTAGCGCTAGCGTCTGGCAACGACAGCGTGATAATTGAGCTTAGAGTGTTCAGGCTGGAAACAGAGCTGCTCGCAGAGTCGACGGAACGGGAGATGTCCCATAGCCTGATTGTTCTATCAAAAGAACCAGAAGCTATCCAAGGTTTCTTAGGACTAAATCTGAGGCATCAGTGACTGGCACGTAATTGGATGTTGACGACAACCCACGTGTGGGCAAGACAATGGACATAGTCTGCGTGCTTGCCAATTACACTCGGCAGCGACGATGGAGTAGGGTCATGTGGAGACCAAAGCTTCACGAGCCCGTCATTAGATGCGGAAACAACTGGAGAAATCATAAGCGGAGGCACACGAAGATATTCCATGGCTGAGGTACCTGATTGATTCAGATTGCACAAAGCAATATCATTCACCCAATCATTATGAGCTTGTACGCCTTGCCGGAATACTGAATGCTAAATTTGAGCATGAACATCCACCAGCAATGAATCGAACCAATAGAACGACTGAACTATAGTCAGGTTCTCTGCCTTCTCATGATCCACCACCCACTGTTGCTCGTGTGGTAGAGTCTTGTCTAGACCCTCACCAATTAAAGGTTCGTTTTCATCCTCCGTAAGCTGAGTGAGGTCGCTTGCATCGCTGTCACTGCCTTCATCCGATAGATCCTCATCCTCATCATCCCAGGCAGTCATGACTTTCCAATCACCCTTCCGGCTACGAATTCCAGGACCAGATCTTTCCCGTGGTTTCCGTTTTCGAGGTTGGGTCGGTGCACCTACCTCCCATGCCATGACCAGCCCATCACGACCGGCAGAGTACAATATGCCTTCAGGAGAACTCTTCCCAGCAATTTTTGTAGACATATCAATAGCGAGAGACGATACACCAAGCCGATGCTGTGGAAGCGAAACACCAGCGGCGGATAAAGATGAGCGGATCCCATGCCGGTACCGAGGCGGACTCCGTGAGTCCCCTTCGCCTTGCAAAGAGGCAGACGGAGACGGAGCTTCGTTGTCAGGTAAGATGAGAGGAAATGTTCGTCCTCGCCTTCGAGCATCTATCGGAGGCAGGACAAGCTTCGTACGATGGCCTGAGGGTGGCGGTATTACATAGGACACCCTTCGCGCGACAGGGTAGGCCGGTGCCATGTACTACACCAAGAGGTGCAACTTGGCGCTAGAAACGATGTCCCTCCCGTCAGGATCACGGACAAATCCGGGGCAGGTCAGTGTGGGTCCGTAGTTGTGGATTACCCTTCATACAACTCCGCAACCGCCATCCCCCATCGTTCTGGCAGACAAGATCGTGCTCTTGGAGAAGTGGAATGGAAAACGTGACCGGTGCAGGTGCTGGTGCCGTTTTTCCGTCGTGGTGCAAGCAGGGGTGGAGTCACGAAATTGATCTGTGCATGACGACGAATACACCCTGAGCGTGGGGAAGCCTACGATTTCACATCCGTCGTCCCACGTGGCGACAAACGATGGATGAAGAGAGGCTATAAACCGCGTCAAGGTGGTCAGATAAACCCCCGGTTCGGGCTCTTCCGGGGATTGAGACAAGCTTTAAACATGTCCAGTTCCAAGTTGCGGAAAGAACCTCCAAGTCCCAGTTTCACTCCTAGTTCGCTTCGGCGATTGTCCCCGTCTCCAGAACCTCAGGCAACGCGTCCACTCAGGATCGTCGCCTCAGGTGTCATCTTCCTTAATCACACCATCACAGTACCTGCACACCCGGAGGAGGGTGCAACCATCAGGGCTCAGGCCGTAGCGCGTCTGCGGGGTGGGTCTGCCGCAGGTATGGATTGTGGTTATCAATAAATGCGCATCGAGACAGAAACTTCCTTCTCCAAGCGTGTCTGTCCATCATATCTCAATTTGCTGAAACTCAATCATGGCTTGTTGCTCCCATTGGCTCAGGTCCAGAGGGGTCCGCATTGAGGGTCGAGCTTGAGAGAGAAGGCGTAAACACGCGTCTTTGCGCGCGTCGCGAATCTGCAGACGGTGTTCCAAAGGCGTTTGTGATCAAATCCAGTTGAGTTGTCCCGTCCTACTGGCTATCACCTAGTGCACGCCAATTATTGATCTCCTGTAAATCACCCTAGATGCCGGTACACAGACCGTGATTAATTACAATCCTATTCCAGACGTAACCCACGAGGAGTTCTTCCGGCTCATTGGCCCTCTGCTTTACTCGGGTCGTCCACCAGATGATGGGTCAGGCTTTGCGACTCTACCACCTTCACCTCCTTTAGACTGGGTTCATTTCGAAGGCAGAGATGTCGCTACAACGGCCCAGAATATGGCGGGCCTGGACAGCTGGCTGACGGAGAAAGATTGGAGGAGCCGAGTTACCATCAGTGTGGACCTAGGCAAACCGGGAAGAACAGGGTTGGAGGCTGTAAGTTGGACATTCCCCACACTGGAGTTGACCTTATTCGCGTGTCTTCGTAGTTAATTCCTCACGCAGACGTGATTTTCTTTTCGTACGTGCAAATACCTTGCGCCATGGATGATAACTAACGCGTGTACTTTAGGAAGTCATATGCCATGGTGTGAATCCCCCGGCGTCTTGGTTAGGAGTAAAAGTGCTAACGGCACATTCTGTTTCAGACAAGGAATTTCTCATCACCCAGAACCTTCCTGCTTTCAATGCGGTCTCAAGTCCCGCCTCATTCGCTCCTCGTTTGTGATTGGGGACGAGAAGGAGGAGCCATCTTAAGTATGCCCACACGTGAATACTTCCAGTCGAGTTCGTTCGTCCCAGACCCAAACGAGGATCCTGATACTTCACGAATATCAAGTGTACGCTCTAGCTCCGCTGCATTCTCGTGGTCCGGAACGTCACCTTCTGATGCCGACGAATCATTTGAATATTGGGACGAGGAGCGCAAGCGGCAATGGGCGCGAAATGTGGATAAAGCGAACTCGGGCAGCCGAAGCGGCGATGACGATGAGGAGCTTGATGAAAGTGCAGGGGAAGATACATTTGTTGGAGGTGAGTCCAAAGATTCTTTGGTCTAGCATCCAGCTAAATTCATGGTGAATGCAGGGATTATATTCTCCCTCTCGCGGAGAATGCTCCCAGGTTTTCCGTATTGCCCTCGACCAACGACCCCAACCCAGCGTAACCGGAATCTCAGTCCTTATGACATACCACCAAACACGGTAATCAACGCGACGCCTTTGTACGAAGGCAGATGGCGCTTAGACGAGTGCTTGAGGTTCGCAACAGAGCTAGCTGGAAGAAGGATGCGACGGAGAACGGACGAAGGGCTTGCATTAGTGATGGAGAGACAGGGATGGTGCATGTAAATTATGATAAGATACCCTCTCTTTCTCAACATACCCTTGGTTTCGATCCCCTTACCTTGCTTGCAAAGCCTCTTCCACCACAATTCGTGAGTTTCCCACCAGCTCTTCTATTTATGAGTAACAATTTTAACATTGATGGGACGCGGATTTCCAACCCTTTCCATCCACGGCCATAGGACTCGGAGAACACCGCATCCCGTCCGATCTGCGAAGTTAAGCCGAGTGCCGCTTAGTTAGTACCATGGTAGGGGACTACATGGGAATCCTGAGTGCTGTGGTTCTTTTTTCTCCCTCGCCCTTCCCTTTCATCACATGTTGTTCTCCAATCTCAATTTTCTCCATACATGCACGACTATATGACCAACTTGATATATATTCGCTTGCAACGTAATCACGTTGAGGCAGTATCTGGTAAAGTTAAATCTATTCCTATATCCATAAAATTAAAAAAGCTGTCAACCTACTTTCATGCCACCATCCAAACGAAACAGAAGAGAAAAGAGCCACAGGGTGTCCGGCTCAAAGCCTCAAACTATGCCCACGCAACATTAATTACCCTAGCACTGTTCTAATCCTCACGCTAATCCACTGGATCTCCCCTTCCGCATCGGCCATCTTTGCCCATTATACATCCACATATTAGCACCGGGACTATTCATGAAGCGGCATAGAGTCAGCATTTAGAAATGTATCGCGGTGCCGGAATCAATTACCTTCCCCGATTTTGCATACCCATACCTTCCTCCGTCAGTGACCTCTCTCTTCACCGCGTCGTATGGAGTCAGAGGATGATTTAGCCCACCCGGTATGGTTGCGAGATGCGATTTCAACTCCAACCAAGATCTGGACCTCGTGGTCCTTGCTGGCCGAACGCGAGGTCTTGCGTAACAATGCCAAGCTTTCCGAATTCTACAAGGAGAACGAGGACGAAAACGAAGATTACAATCCTTTCAGCGTTTCTGTTGGCGCCCTAGAAGACAATAGAAGGAAGAATCGGTTCGGCATTGAGGCATACAATCGCACACGAGTCCTCTTGAGCGACGAGGATCGATACGTGAACGCCTCCTATATCCGAGAAGGATTAGGAGGGCGATGGTGGGTCATAGCAGAGGTATGCACCCCTTTTTTAATGATTACTGGAACGGTTTGCTGGACATCATTGGCTTGCCTCATGGATCTAGGCACCCTCCGCCACCGCTGTACATGCGTTCTTGTCACTTTTCATTCCCGCCGAAGACCAAGAACAGCCAGTCTCTCGAATGCATACTATCGTTCAACTGACCCCTCAAGGCGAAGGCTCAACACATCCCCAGATCCGTACTTCCCCCCCAATCTTTCACAGACATACACTATCAACGCTGAGCGTGGATATGACCTCAGCCCCTTCAAGTTAGAACTGTAAAGCAAAAGCGCATCCCCGACGCAAATTGTACAAAGACAACCTTTACTATATCACGGCCCAGCAGGAAGTCGAATCTCAAAGAAATGGAGTCCTTTGAGGTTAACCACCTCCTATTCGAGTCGTGGCCCGCGAAGACCACACCTAATTCTGACGGCGCTACAGCCCTTATGAAGTTTATTAATCACATATACCCTGTAAACACTCGACCTCCGAATCCTCCGCTTTATAATCCGTATCCTAACAGAACCAGCCAACAGACCGATCCTCCTATTGTTGTTCACTGTGCGGAGGGTGGACGTTCCGGCACTTTCATCGCCATTAACTCCCTCTTGCGTAAATACAAATGCATTGCAACCCCCTACGATGACACCCATAACCCTCCACATATACCTCCTTCCCCTCTCGGGCCCCCTCCGGGGGATATTTTTGTTGACCCCGTGTTACGCGAGGTGGACCACCTGCGAGACCAGAGAGCCTCGTTAGTCGACAACGAAACGCAGGTACGCCAGACTCACGATTACTCATGCGGTCCCTAGTTCTCACGTAACACGTAACGAAGCTCCGATTTATTTACCAAATGCTTTGGAATGGAATCACTGAGCGCAAGAGGCAAAGCCTCCAGTCGCACTACGTACCTATTTCCATTCCTTGGATCACGCGAATCTCACCCCTTCAAAGTCCAACAAGTCTCGCGGTGGCAAATCGTAGGCACTCGTGTCCTCCTATCCCTGTACCATGCGCTGACTAACTTCGTTAGCACCATGGACTACATACGATCCGCGATTTGGGGGCGTTGACCCCTTTTTCATCCCGCTTTGCAATTGCTGTGCTCACTAATTCCAATCCCGCTGAATTGTTCGAACACCTGTGCCCCACTTGCTTGGACCTGCCCTATTGTTTGATTGGTCAGTGCTAATTGAAGTTTGTATGTACCCCTTGTTGTGCTATTGAATGTATACTTTGCCAAGGATTTCCATCATTCGATGAAGGATCATGGGCGTTCTGTATACAGAACTCCGCTCTACCAAAAACGATGCTAAGATGCTAGCGCTAGGCGAATTACCGTCCGGAATCACGGCCCTCGCAGCCCGTTCCGAAGGTGTACAGACGGGCGCGCGCTTAGATCTTGAGTGAATGAGGGATAAATAGCGTGCAACAAAGTCGATGACACCACTGCAATCCTTTCTAACCGGACGCAGCGTGTTTCGACAATCTCTGCGACGAATGTCCTCTGACTCGAAGCATTATATTTTGTTTGGGCTCCGGACTACACGGACCCGGAGGCACTGTCCAGGCGGTTGGCTGTCCGGCCAAAACACTTGGAAGGAGTACGAGCGCTTGAAGAACAAGGGACTTTAAGTACGCTAGGCTTTGCCTCACCAGTGACCCATCCAGCCTAAACTTTGGATCTTGGATCCCTCTCCTGTGTAGGAGCGGGAGGCGCTGCGGTAGTGCCGCCCGAGGAGATTGGAAACGCCACTGAAAGGAAGTTTGTCGGGTCACACCTGATTTTGGAGGCTGGATCCCTGGGAGATGTCAGGAAGATAGTTGAGAATGACATCTATTACCAGGGAAATGTGGTTCGTGACTACATTTACTGATTCTCTGGGCGGGTTTGCCACTGAGCCTCCGCACAGTGGGACAGGGAGAAAATAGTCATTGCGCAGTATCTGCCCTTGAAGATCTAATTCAATTTGTCTCATTTAAGGGGGTCAGCCAAGTGTCAAGTGTCTGTAGAACCTACAAGTCTGTTTGCAATTCATAGGTTGGGCTCGTGGCTAGTTGCGTTGAGAGTGAGGGAAAACACTTGACTAAACCAAGTGGTGTTCACCATTTTGGCTAAGAAGTTGGAGGTCATTTGCAGCCATCCTCTATGACAACTGAGCTTGGGATTCTCCTGAGCAAGGGTTGGTTGCAATGGCATCATTCCATCAAGATGACTTGACATATTCTACGCTGACACGAGCAAGGGCATGATGTCGCTGGCCAAAGTGCTCAGGATTCTACCACTGGCCAAAAAGGGAACACCACTAATCATCACGACAGACCGGCACAGAAGGCTTTCATGTGGATGAAAGCTTTCTTATGCAATTTATTTCTACCAGATATTAGTCGTGCCTCGCAGGGTCATGGAATTACTTGATGGGAGGTCGAGGTACTGGCAATCTGCTACCTGTGGAAGCGTACATATACGTATATCAGGGCGAACTTCGCTCACTCCCACACTAGAAGCTCATTCCTGGACGGACGCATGTAACAGGATGCTGCTGGTTTGTTGCATTCTAGGGGCCGCTCTTTCCGTTTCCCAGGATCCGGTGCGTAGTAGCAAACCGCCATCATGCTATAACGCCCCCATCACGCCCACATTTAGGATAGCTCGTAGCGGTGCACGTTTGATCTTGGCGGCATAGGGGACAGCGTAGCGTCACCGAAAACAGACCACTCCTACCTACGTCATGTGGACACTGAACGCCGGAAAATCTTTCCCTGTTTTCCCTCTAGTGGTGATTATGCAGGAACACTTAGTTAGTAGGTTTACGAGGCTCCTTATTAGTGGGCCTGACACTGCACGCTTGACCTGGACTGTTTCCCTGATCCAATGCCTGGGTGTTCGGTCGATCAAGGTCGTAGGGAGTGGAGCGGACGCGCCAGTAAGTGCCACTGGCAGGCAACCTCGAGGATGGGCGTACGTAGGACGATAACCGTGGGCGACTGTCATTGACCAGCCTACGTCGGCAGTGCGTCCAGGCCTAAGTGATCGAGAGTCCTGATGTTTCTCAGAGCATGTGCAGACACGATACCTCGTGTGTCTGTATTCAGTGACCCCCGGCCTTCAAGTCCCTTATGGGCAATCTTGGCGAACTGCAAACACAGAACGAACCGGACCGCCGAAGCCCGCGAACTCGCACGACACATGGATGTGGATCCTGGGGTTATCTGGTGGCCAGGCTTGGCGCGTGCAATGGACAGACTGCATATCGGAGTACGGTGACTCCCATCTAATATCCGACGCAATTGGATCATACACCTTGCATCAATCAAACCATGCTTGATCAACTACTATGAATAACCACACCCGGTGATCACTAGCCCAGCATCCATACGCAAGCGGGTTACTTCCTCCGAGAGGGTAAATCTTGACCCAGCTTGATTCCTCTTCTTGCTGGATTACGATTCTTTACATTAGCAGTGGTGTAGAAATTGGTGGCTTTCCTCTACGGGAAACAGTCAGTGTTATCAGATCACCATCTCTTGCAAAGGGGCTTGCCTTATTAGTTTTCATCCGAGGGTCTTTCACTACCTTCCGCTTCTTGCCATCGTCCTCCTCGTCGTCGTCTTCCGAGAGGTCTCTGCTTTATCCGATGCATTCGACTGTTGCGTAGGCACTTCTGTTGTGACTGATTTAAGGACCATGGCGCATAATGGCAGGGAATGGCTTACCAGGTTGCG